>NW_027476467.1:0-220255 GCF_051020955.1 Megalopta genalis
AAGCTAACTCGTTTGTTTGACCTGCAGTTGAATGTATATCACTTATATCGCAAGTATTTGAAGCAAAATCATTTGTTCCGCATCGATTTGAAGCTAAGACTTCTACTTCGCATTGATTTGAAGCTAAATCATGTGTTTCGCTTGGATGTGAAGCTAACTCGTTTGTTTCGTCTGCATTTGAAGTTATATCACCTATATCCCAAATGTTTGAAGCTACATCATTTGTTTCGCTTGGATTTAAAGCTAATCGTTCTACATCGCATTGATTTGAAGCTAAATCGTGTGTTTGCATGGATTTGAAGCTAACTGGTTTGCTTCCCCTGCATTTGAAGCTATATCACTTATATCGCATGTATCTGATGCTAAGTCATTTGTGTCGCATTGATTTGAATCTAAACCTTCCACATCGCATTGATTTGCAGCTAAATCATGTGTTCCGCATGGATTTGAAGCTAACTCGTTTGTTTCGCATGCAGTTGAAGCTAAATCATGTATATCACAAGTATTTGAAGCGAAACCATTTGATTGGCATGGATTTGAAGCTACGCCTTCTTCTTCGCATTGATTTGAAGCTAAATCATGTGTTTCTGTTGATTTTGAATCTAATTAGTTTGTTTCGCATGCAGTTGAAGCTAAATCACGTATAAAACAAGTATTTGATGCTAAACTATTCGTTTCGCATCGATTTGAAGCTTAATCATGTGTTTTGCATGGATTTGAAGCTAACTCGTTTGTTTCTCCTGCATTTGAAGCTATATCACTTATATCGCATGTATCTGATGCTAAGTCATTTGTGTCGCATTGATTTGAAGCTAAACCTTCCACATTGCATTGGCTTCAAGCTAAACCTTCTGCATCGCAATGATTTCAAGCTAAATCATGTGATTCGCTTGGATTTGAAGCTACCTCGTTTGTTTCCCTGCATTTGAAGCTATATCACTTATATCCCAAGTGTTTGAAGCTAAATCATGTGTTTCGCTTGGATTTGAAATCAAACCTTCTACATCGCACTCATTTGAAGCTAAATCATGTGATTCGCTTGGATTTGAAGCTGACTCGTTTGTTTCCCCTGCATTTGAAGCTATATCACTTATATCCCAATGTTAGAAGCTAAATCATGTGTTTCGCTTGGATTTGAAGCCAAACCTTCTACATCGCACTCATTTGAAGCTAAATCATGTGTTTCGCTTGGATTGGAAGCTATCTCGTTTGTTTCGTCTGCATTTGAAGCTATAGTACTTATATCCCAAGTGTTTGAAGATAAATCATTTGCTTCGCATGGATTTGAAGCTAGCTTGTTTCTTTCGTCTGCATTTGTAGCTATATCACTTCTATCGCAAGTATCTGGACCTAAATCATTTGTGTCGCATTGATTTGTAGCTAAACCTTCTACATCGCATTGATTTGAAGCTTAATCATGTGTTTCGCATGGATTTGAAGCTAATTCGTTTGTATCCCCTGCATTTGAAGCTATGTCATTTATATCGCAAGTATCTGATGCTAAATCATTTGTTTCGCCTGGATTTGAAGCTAAACCTTCTACTTTCGCATTGATTTGAAGCTGACTCGTTTGCTTCGTGCGCATTTGAAGCTATATCACTTATATCCCAACTGTTTGAAGATAAATCATTTGATTCGCATGGATTTGAAGCTAGCTTGTTTCTTTCGTCTGCATTTGTAGCTATATCACTTCTATCGCAAGTATCTGGACCTAAATCATTTGTGTCGCATTGATTTGAAGCTAAGCCTTCTACTTCGCATTGATTTGCATCTAAATGATGTGTTTCCCCTGCATTTGAAGCTATATCACTTATATCCCAAGTATTTGAAGCTAATTCATTTGTTTCGCATGGATTTGAAGTTATCTCGTTTGTTTCGTCTGCATTTGAATCTATATCACTTATATCGCAAGTATTTGAACCTAAATCATTGGTTTCGCATGGATTTGAAGCTAAACCATCTACATCGCATAGATTTGAAGCTAAATCATGTGTTTCGCATGGATTTGCAGCTAACTCGTTCGTTTCGCCAGCATTTGATGCTATATCACTTATATCGTAAGTATCTGAAGCTAAATCATTTGTTTCGCACGGATTTGAAGCTAAACCTTCTACTTCGCATTGATTTTCAGTTTAATCATGTGTTTCGCGTGGATTTGAAGCTAACTTGTTTGTTTCGTCTGTATTTGAAGCTATATCACTTATATCCCAAGTATTTGAAGCTAAATCATTTGTTTCGCATGGATTTGAAGCTAAATCTTCTCCATCGCATGGACTTGAAGCTAACTCGTTTGTTTCGCATGCAGCTGAAGCTATATCACCCATATCCCAAGTGTTTGCAGCTCTATCATTTGTTTCGCATGGATTTGAAGCTAAACCATCTAAATCGCATGAATTTTATGCTAAATCATGTGTTCCGCATGGATTTGAAGCTAACTTGTTTGTTTCGTCTGCACTTGAAGCAATATCACATATATCGCTAGTATCTGAAGGTAAATCATTTGTTTCGCATGGATTTGAAGCTAAACCTTCAACATCGCTTTGATTTGCAGCTATATCATGTGTTTCGCAAGGATTTGCAGCTAACTCGTTCGTTTCGCATGCATTTGAAGCTATATCACTTATATCCCAAGTATTTGAAGCTAAATCATTTGTTTCGCATGGATTTGAAGCTAAACCTTCAACATCGCTTTGATTTGCAGCTATATCATGTGTTTCGCAAGGATTTGCAGCTAACTCGTTCGTTTCGCCTGCATTTGAAGCTATATCACTTATATCCCAAGTATTTGAAGCTAAATCATGTGTTTCGCATGGATTTGAATCTAACTCGGTTGTTGCGCATGCAGTTGAATCTAAATAACGTACATCGCAAGTATTTGTAGCTAAACCATTTGTTTGGAATGGATTTGAAGCTAAACCTTCTACATCGCATTGATTTGCAGCTAAATAATGTGTTTCGCATGGATTTGAAGCTAACTCGTTTGTTTGACCTGCAGTTGAATCTATATCACTTATATCGCAAGTATTTCAAGCAAAATCATTTGTTCCGCATCGATACGAAGCTAAGCCTTCTACTTCGCATTGATTTGCAGCTAAATAATGTGTTTCGCATGGATTTGAAGCTAACTCGTTTGTTTGACCTGCAGTTGAATCTATATCACTTATATCGCAAGTATTTCAAGCAAAATCATTTGTTCCGCATCGATACGAAGCTAAGCCTTCTACTTCGCATTGATTTGAAGCTAAATCATTTGTTTCGCTTGGATGTGAAGCTAACTCGTTTGTTTCGTCTGCATTTGAAACTATATCATTTATATCGCAAGTATTTGAAGCTAAATCATTTGTTCCGCATGGATTTGAAGCTGAGCCTTCTATATCGCATTGATTTGAAGCTTAATCATGCGTGTCGCATGGAGTTGAAGCTAGCTTGTTTGTTTCGTCTGCATTTGAACGTATATCGCTTATAACGCAATTATCTGAAGATAAATCATTTGTTCCACATGGATTTGTAGCTAAACCTTCTACATCGTATTGATTTGAAGCTAAATCATGTGTTTCGCTTGGATGTGAAGCTAACTCGTTTGTTTCGTCTGCATTTGAAGTTATATCACCTATATCCCAAATGTTTGAAGCTACATCATTTGTTTCGCTTGGATTTAAAGCTAAACGTTCTACATCGCATTGATTTGAAGCTAAATCGTGTGTTTTGCATGGATTTGAATCTAACTCGTTTGTTTCCCCTGCATTTGAAGCTATATCACTTATATCGCATGTATCTGATGTTAAGTCATTTGTGTCGCATTGATTTGAATCTAAACCTTCGACATCGCATTGATTTGCAGCTAAATCATGTGTTCCGCATGGATTTGAAGCTAACTCGTTTGTTTCGTCTGCACTTGAAACTATATCAACTGTATCGCAAGTATCTGAAGGTATATCATTTGTTTCGCATAGATTTGAAGCTAACTCGTTTGTTTCGTCTGCAATTGAGCTATATCACTTATATCCCATTGTTTGAAGCTAAATCATTTGTTTCGCATGGACTTGAAGCTAAACCTTCCACACAGCATTGATTTGAGGCTTAATCATGTGTTTTGCATGGTTTTCAGGCTAACTCGTTTATTTCCCCTGCATTAAAAGCTATATCACTCATATCGCAAATAACTGGAGCTAAATCATTGGTTTCGCATGGATTTGAAGCTAAACCTTCTACATCGCACTGATTTGCTGCTAAATCATGTGTTTCGCATGGATCTAAAGCTAAGCCTTCTACTTCTCATCGATTTGAAGCTTAATCATGTGTTTCGCATGGATTTGCAGCTAACTCGTTTGTATCCCCTGAATTTGAACTATATCACTTATATCGCAAGAATCTGAAGCTAAATCATTTGTGATGCATGGATTTGAAGCTACACCTTCTACATCGCATTGATTTGCTGCTAAATCATGTGTTTCGCTTGGATTTGAAGCTAAATCATCTTCATCGCACTGATTTGAAGCTAAATCATATGTTTCGTTTGGGTTGGTAGCTATCTCGTTTGTATCGTCTGCATTTGAAGCTATACTACTTATATCCCAAATGTTTGAAGCTCAATCATTTGCTTCGCATGGATTTGAAGCTAACTCCGTTTGTTTCCCCTGCATTTGAAGCTATATCACTTATATCGCAAGTATCTGAAGCTAACTCATTTGTTTCGCATGGATTTGAAGCTAAACCTTCAACATCGCACTGATTTGCAGCTAAATCATGTGTTCCGCATGGATTTGAAGCTAACTCGTTTGTTTCGTCTGCATTTAAAACTATAGCACTTATATCGCAAGTGTTTGCAGCTAAATCATTTGTTTTGCATGGATTTGAAGCTATCTCGTTTGTTTCGCGTGCAGTTGAAACTATATCACTTATATCGCAAGCGTTTGAAGGTAAATCAATTGTTTCGCATGGATTTGAAGCTAATCCTTCTACGTCGCATTAATTTGAAGCTAAATCATGTGTTTGGCTTGGATTTGAAGATAACTCGTTCGTTTCGCCTGCATTTGTAGCTATATCATTTATATCGCAAGTATTTGAAGCTAAATCATTTGATCCGCATGGATTTGAAGCTAAGCCTTCTACTTCGCATGGACTTGAAGCTAAATCATTTGTTGAGCATAGATTTGGAGCTAAAACTTCTACATCGCATTGATTTGAAGCTAAAACGTGTGTTTCGCTTGGATATAAAGCTAACTCGTTTGTTTCGACTGAATTTGAAGCTATATCACTTATTTCGCAAGTATCTGAAGCTAAATCATATGTTTCGATTGGATATGAAGCTAAACCTTCTGCATCGCATTGATTAGATGCTAAATCATGTGTTTCGAATGGATTTTGAAGCTATCTCGTTTGATTCGTCTGCATTTGAAGCAATATCACTTATATCGCAAGTATCTGAAGCTAAATCATTTGCGTCGCATGGATTTGAAGCTAAAACTTCTACATAGCATTGATTTGAAGCTAAATCATGTGTGTCGCATGGAGTTGAAGATAACTCGTTTGTTTCGTCTGCATTTGAAGCTATACTACTTATATCCCAAATGTTTGAAGCTCAATCATTTGCTTCGCATGGATTTGAAGCTAATCCTTCTACATCGCATTGATTTGAAGCTAAATCATGTGTTTCGCATGGATTTGAAGCTAACTCGTTTGTATCCCCTGAATTTGAAACTATATCACTTATATCGCAAGTATCTGAAGCTAAATCATTTGTGATGCATGGATTTGAAGCTACACTTTCTACATCGCATTGATTTGCTGCTAAATCGTGTGTATCGCATGGATTTGAAGCTAAGCCTGCTACTTAGCTTCGATTTGCAACTAAATCATGTGTTTCGCATGGATTTGAATCTAACTCGTTTGTTACCCCTGCATTTGAATCTATATCACTTATATCGCAAGTATCTGATGCTAAATCATTTGTTTCGCCTGGATTTGAAGCTAAACCTTCTACTTTCGCATTGATTTGAAGCTGACTCGTTTGCTTCGTGCGCATATGAAGCTATATCACTTATATCCCAACTGTTTGAAGCTAAATCATTTGATTCGCATGGATTTGAAGCTAGCTTGTTTCTTTCGTCTGCATTTGAAGCTATATCACATAAATCGCAAGTATTTGAAGCTGAATCATTTGCGTCGCATGAATTTTATGCTTAACCTTCTACATCTCATTGATTTGCAGCTAAACCATGTGTTTCGCATGGATTTGAAGCTAACTCGTTTGTTCCGCCTGCATTTGGAGCTATATCACTTATATCGCAAGTGTTTGAAGCTAAATCAGTTGTTTTGCATGGATTTGAAGCTAAACCTTCTACATAGCATTGATTTGAAGCTTAATCATGTGTTTGGCTTGAATTTGAAGCTAACTCGTTTGTTTCGTCTGCATTTGAAGCTATATCACTTATATCGCATGTATCTGAAGCGAAATCATTTGTGTCGCATGGGTTTGAAGCTATACCATCTACATCGCATGGACTTGAAGCTAACTCGTTTGTTTCGCATGCAGCTGAATCTATATCACTTATATCGCAAGTATCTGAAGGTATATCATTTTTTTCGCATGGATTTGAAGCTAAACCTTCTACATCGCATTGATTTGATTCTAAATCATGTGTTTCGCATGGATTTGAAGCTAACTCGTTTGTTCCGCCTGCAGTAGCATCTATATTACTTATATTGCAAGTATTTGAAGCTAAATCATTTGATGCGCATGGATCTGAATCTAACTCGTTTGTTTCGTCTGCATTTAAAACTATAGCACTTATATCGCAAGTGTTTGAAGTTAAATCATTTGTTTTGCATGGATTTGAAGCTATCTCGTTTGTTTCGCCTGCAGTTGAAACTATATCACTTATATCGCAAGCGTTTGAAGGTAAATCAATTGTTTCGCATGGATTTGAAGCTAATCCTTCTACGTCGCATTAATTTGAAGCTAAATCATGTGTTTGGCTTGGATTTGAAGATAACTCGTTCGTTTCGCCTGCATTTGTAGCTATATCATTTATATCGCAAGTATTTGAAGCTGAATCATTTGTGCCGCATGGATTTGAAGCTAAACCTTCTACACCGCATTGATTTGAAGCTAAATCATGTGTTTCGCATGGATTTGAAGCTAACTCGTTGGTTTCACCTGCATTTGAAGCAATAGCAATATATCGCATGTATCTGAAGGTATATCATTTTTTTCGCATGGATTTGAAGCTAACTCGTTTGTATCGTCTGAATTTGTCGCTATATCACTTATATCGCAAGTATCAGAAGCTAAATCATTTGTTCCGCATGGATTTGAATCTAAACCTTCTACGTCGCATTGATTTGAAACTAAATCATGTGTTTTGCATGGATTTGATGCTAACTCGTTTGGTTCTCCTGCATTTGTAGCTATATCACTTATATCGCAAGTATCTGAAGCTAAATCATTTGTTTCGCATGGATTTGAAGCTAAGCGTTCTACTTCGCATGGATTTAAAGCTAAATGATGTGTATCGCACGAATTTTGAAGCTAAGTCGTCTGATTCGTCTGCATTTCAAGCTATATCACTTATATCCCAAGCGTTTGATGATAAATCATTTGTTTCGCATAGATTTGTAGTTAAACCTTCTACATCACATTGATTTGAAGCTAAATCATTTGTTCCGCATGAATTTGTAGCTATACCTTCTACATCGCATTGATTTGAAGCTAAATCATGTGTTTCGTATGGATTTGAAGCTAACTCGTTTGTTTCGCCTGCAGTTGAATCTATATCACGTACATCGCAAGTAACTGAAGCTAAATCATTTGTTTCGAATGGATTTGAAGCTAAACCTTCAACATCGCATTGATTTGCAGCTAAATCATGTGTTCCGAATGGATTTGAAGCTAACTCGTTTGTTTCGTCTGCACTTGAAACTATATCACTTATATCGCAAGTATCTGAATCTAAATCATTTGTGATGCATGGATTTGAAGCTACACCTTCTACTTTGCATTGATTTGCTGCTAAATCATGTGTTTCGCATGGATTTGAAGCTAAGCCTTCTACTTCGCTTCGATTTGCAGCTAAATCATGTGTTTCGCATGGATTTGAAGCTAACTCGTTTGTTCCCCCTGCATTTAAAGCTATATCACTTATATCGCAAGTATCTGATGCTAAATTATTTGTTTCGCCTGGATTTGAAGCTAAACCTTCTAGTTTCGCATTGATTTGAAGCTGACTCGTTTGCTTCGTGGGCATTTGAAGCTATATCACTTATATCCCAACTGTTTGAAGATAAATCATTTGATTCGCAAGTATCTGATGCTAAATCATTTGTGACGCATGGATTTGAAGCTACACCTTCTACATCGCATTGATTTGCTGCTAAATCGTGTGTATCGCATGGATTTGAAGCTAAGCCTGCTACTACGCTTCGATTTGCAACTAAATCATGTGTTTCGCATGGATTTGAAGCTAACTCGTTTGTTACCCCTGCATTTGAATCTATATCACTTATATCGCAAGTATCTGATGCAAAATCATTTGTTTCGCCTGGATTTGAAGCTAAACCTTCTACTTTCGTATTGATTTGAAGCTGACTCGTTTGCTTCGTGCGCATATGAAGCTATATCACTTATATCCCAACTGTTTGAAGATAAATCATTTGATTCGCATGGATTTGAAGCTAGCTTGTTTCTTTCGTCTGCATTTGAAGCTATATCACATATATCGCAAGTATTTGAAGCTGAATCATTTGCGTCGCATGAATTTTATGCTTAACCTTCTACATCTCATTGATTTGCAGCTAAACCATGTGTTTCGCACGGATTTTGAAGCTAACTCGTTTGTTTCGCCTGCAGTTTAATCTATATCACTTACATCGCAAGTATTTGAAGCTTAATCATTTGTTCCGCATGGATTTGAATCTAAACCATCTAAATCGCATTGATTTGAAGCTAAATCATGTGTTTTGCTTGGATATCCCAAGTGTTTGATGCTAAATCATTTGTTCCGCATGGATTTGAAGCTAAACCTTCTACATCGCATTGATTTGAAGCTAAATAATGTGTTTCACATGGATTTGAAGCTAACTCGTTTGATTTGTCTGTATTTAAAGCTATATCACTTATATCCCAATTGTTTGAAGCTAAATCATGTGTTTCGCCTGTATTTGAAGCTAGCTCGTTTGTTTCGTCTGCATTGGAAGCTATATCACTTATATCGCAAGTGTTTGAAGCTAAATCATTTGTGATGCATGGATTTGAAGCTACACCTTCTACATCGCATTGATTTGCTGCTAAATCATGTGTTTCGCTTGGATTTGAAGCTAAATCATCTTCATCGCACTGATTTGAAGCTAAATCATATGTTTCGCTTGGGTTGGTAGCTATCTCGTTTGTTTCGTCTGCATTTGAAGCTATACTACTTATATCCCAAATGTTTGAAGCTCAATCATTTGCTTCGCATGGATTTGAAGCTAACTCCGTTTGTTCCCCCTGCATTTGAAGCTATATCACTTATATCGCAAGTATCTGAAGCTAACTCATTTGTTTCGCATGGATTTGAAGCTAAACCTTCAACATCGCACTGATTTGCAGCTAAATCATGTGTTCCGCATGGATTTGAAGCTAAACCTTCTACTTTCGCATTGATTTGAAGCTGACTCGTTTGTTTCGTCCGCATTTGAAGCTATATCACTTATATCCCAACTGCTTGCAGCTAAATCATTTGTTTTCATGGACTTGAAGCTAACTCGTTCGTTTCCCCTGCATTTGAAGCTAAATCACTTATATCGCAAGTATCTGAAGCCAAATCATTTGTGTTGTATGGATTTGAAGCTACACCTTCCACATAACATTGATTTGAAGATTAACCATGTGTTTTGCATGGATTTGAAGCTAACTCGTTTGTTTCACCTGCATTTGAAGCTATATCACATTTATCCCAAGTGTTTGAAGCTCAATGATTTGCTTCGCATGGATTTGAAGCTAATCCTTCTACATCCCATTGATTTGAAGCTAAATCATGTGATTCGCTTGGACTTGAAGCTAACTCGTTAGTTTCGCCTGCATTTGAAGCTACAATATTTATATCGCAAGTATATGAAGCTAAATCATTTGTGTCGCATGGATTTGAAGCTAAACCTTCTACATCGCGTTGATTTGCAGCTAAATCATGTGTTTCGCTTGGATTTGGAGCTAAACCTTCCACATCGCATTGACTTGCAGGCAAGTCATGTATTTCGCATGGATTTGAAGCTAACTCGTTCGTTTCGCCTACATTTGATGCTATATCACTTATATCGCAAGTATCTGAAGCTAAATCATTTGTTACGCATGGATTTGAAGATAAACCTTCTACATCGCATTGATCTGCAGCTAAATCATGTATTTCGCATGGATTTGGAAATAACTCGTTAGTTTCGCCTGCATTTGAAGCTAACTCGTTAGTTTCGCCTGCATTTGAAGCTATATCACTTATATCGCAAGTATCTCAACCTAAATCATTTGTTTCGCATGGATTTGAAGCTAAGCCTACTACTTCGTATCTATTTGAAGCTAAATGATATGTATCGCATGGATTTTGAACCTACCCCGTTTGATTCATCTGAATTTGCAGCTATATCACTTATATCCCAAGTGTTTGAAGCTAAATCATTTGTTTCGCATCGATTTGAAGCTAAACCTTCAACATCGCATTAATTTGAAGCTAAATCATGTGTTTCGCTTGGATTTGAAGCTAAACCTTCTACATCGCATTGATTTGCAGCTAAATCATGTGTTTTGCATGGATTTGAAACTAACTCGTTTGTTTCCCCTGCATTTGAAGCTATATCACTTATATCGCAAGTATCTGATGCTAAATTATTTGTGTTGCATGGATTTGAAGCTACACCGTCCACATAACATTGATTTGAAGCTTAACCATGTGTTTTGCATGGATTTGAAGCTAACTCGTTTGTTTCCCCTGCATTTCAAGCTATATCACTTATATCGCAAGTATCTGATGCTAAATCATTTGTTTCGCATGGATTTGAAGCTAAACATTCTACATCGCTTTGATTTGCAGCTCAATCATGTGTTTCGCATGGATTTGAAGCTAACTCGTTTGTTTCCCCTGCATTTGAAGCTATATCACTTATATCGCAAGTATCTGATGCTAAATCATTTTTTTCGCATGGATATGAAGCTAAACCTTCTAAATCGCATTGATTTGAAGCTAATTCATGTGTTTCGCATAGATTTGAAGCTAATTGCTTCGTTTCGACTGCAATTGAATCTGTATCACTTATATCCCAAGTGTTTGAAGCTAAATCATTTGTTTCGCATGGATTTGAAGCTAAACCTTCAACATCGCATTGATTTGAAACTAAATCATGTGTTTCGCTTGGATTTGAAGCTATACCTTCTACATCGCTTTGATTTGAAGCTAAATCATGTGTTTTGCATGGATTAGATGCTCACTCGTTTGCTTCTCCTGCATTTGAAGCTATTTCAGTTATATCGCAAGTATCTGATGCTAAATCATTTGTTTCGCATGGATTTGAAGCTAAACCTTCTACATCGCATTGATTTGCAGCCAAGTCATGTATTTTGTATGGGTTTGAAGCTAACTCGTTCGTTTCGCCTGCATTTGATGCTATATCACTTATATCGCAAGTATCTGAATCTAAATCATTTGTTACGCATGGATTTGAAGCTAAACATTCTACATCGCTTTCATTTGCAGCTAAATCATGTGTTTCGCATGGATTTGGAGCTAACTCGTTAGTTTCGCCTGCATTTGAAGCTATATCATTTATATCGCAAGTATTTGAAGCTAAATCATTTGTGTCGCATGGATTTGAAGCTAAACCTTCTACATCGCATTGATTTGTAGCTTAATCGTCGATTCGCTTCGACTTGAAGCTAACTCGTTTGTTTCGCCTGCATTTGAAGCTACAATATTTATATCGCATGTATATGAAGCTAAATCATTTGTGTCGCATGGGTTTGAAGCTAAACCTTCTACATCGCATTGATTTGCAGCTAAATCATGTGTTTCGCATGGATTTGGAGCTAACTCGTTAGTTTCTCCTGCATTTGAAGCTATATCAATATATCGCAAGTATCTGAACCTAAATAATTTGTTTCGCATGCATTTGAAGCTAAGCCTTCTACTTCGTATCTATTTGAAGCTAAATGATATGTATCGCATGGATTTTGAACCTACCTCGTTTGATTCGTCTGCATTTGCAGCTATATCACTTATATCCCAAGTGTTTGAAGCTAAATCATTTGTTTCGCATCGATTTGAAGCTAAACCTTCAACATCGCATTGATTTTAAGCTAAATCATGTGTTTCGCTTGGATTTGAAGCTATACCTTCTACATCGCTTTGATTAGAAGCTGAATCATGTGTTTTGCATGGATTAGATGCTAACTCGTTTGCTTCCCCTGCATTTGAAGCTATTTCATTTATATCGCCAGTACCTGATGCTAAATCATTTGTAACGCATGGATTTGAAGCTAAACCTTCTACATCGCATTGATTTGAAGCTTAATCGTGTGATTCGCTTGGACTTGAAGATAACTCGTTTGTTAAGCCTGCATTTGAAGCTACAATATTTATATCGCAAGTATATGAAGCTAAATCATTTGTGTCGCCTGGATTTGAAGCTATACCTTCTACATCGCTTTGATTTGAAGCTGAATCATGTGTTTTGCATGGATTAGATGCTAACTCGTTTGCTTCCCCTGCATTTGAAGCTATTTCATTTATATCGCAAGTACCTGATGCTAAATAATTTGTAACGCATGGATTTGAAGCTAAACCTTCTACATCGCATTGATTTGCAGCTAAATCATGTGTTTCGCATGGATTTGAATCTAACTCGTTAGTTTCGCCTGCATTTGAAGCTATATCAATATATCGCAAGTATCTGAACCTAAATCATTTGTTTCGCATGGATTTGAAGCTAAGCCTTCTACTTCGTATCGATTTGAAGCTAAATGATATGTATCGCATGGATTTTGAACCTACCCCGTTTGATTCGTCTGCATTTGCAGCTATATCACTTATACCCCAAGTGTTTGAAGCTAAATCATTTGTGTCGCATGGATTTGAATCTAAACCTTCTACATCGCATTGATTTGAAGCTTAATCGTGCGATTCGCTTGGACTTGAAGCTAACTCGTTTGTTTCGCCTGCATTTGAAGCTACAAAATTTATATCGCAAGTATATGAAGCTAAATCATTTGTGTCGCATGGATTTGAAGCTAAACCTTCTACATTGCATTGATTTGCAGCTAAATCATGTGTTTCGCATGGATTTGGAGCTAAACCTTCTACATCGCATTGACTTGCAGCCAAGTCATGTATTTCGCATGGATTTGAAGCTAACTCGTTCGTTTCGCCTGCATTTGATGCTATATCACTTATATCGCAAGTATCTGAACCTAAATCATTTGTTTCGCATGGATTTGAAGCTAAGCCTTCTACTTCGTATCGATTTGAAGCTAAATGATATGTATCGCATGGATTTTGAACCTACCCCGTTTGATTCGTCTGCATTTGCAGCTATATCACTTATACCCCAAGTGTTTGAAGCTAAATCATTTGTGTCGCATGGATTTGAATCTAAACCTTCTACATCGCATTGATTTGAAGCTTAATCGTGCGATTCGCTTGGACTTGAAGCTAACTCGTTTGTTTCGCCTGCATTTGAAGCTACAAAATTTATATCGCAAGTATATGAAGCTAAATCATTTGTGTCGCATGGATTTGAAGCTAAACCTTCTACATTGCATTGATTTGCAGCTAAATCATGTGTTTCGCATGGATTTGGAGCTAAACCTTCTACATCGCATTGACTTGCAGCCAAGTCATGTATTTCGCATGGATTTGAAGCTAACTCGTTCGTTTCGCCTGCATTTGATGCTATATCACTTATATCGCAAGTATCTGAAGCTAAATCATTTGTTACGCATGGGTTTGAAGCTAAACCTTCTACATCGCATTGATTTGCAGCTAAATCATGTGTTTCGCATGGATTTGGAGCTAACTCGTTAGTTTCGCCTGCACTTGAAGCTATATCACTTATATCGCAAGTATCTGATGCTAAATCATTTGTTTCGCATGGATTTGAAGCTAAATCTTCTACTTTCGCATTGATTTGAAGCTGACTCGTTTGTTTCGTCAGCATTTGAAGCTATATCACTTACATCCCAACTGTTTGAAGCTAAATCATTTGTTTCGCATGGATTTGAAGCTCACTCGTTCGTTTCGCCTGCATTAGAAGCTGTATCACTTATATGGCAAGTATCTGAAGCTAAATCATTTGTGTTGCATGGATTTGAAGCTAAACCTTCCACATAACATTGATTTGAATCTAAATCATCTGTTTCGTATGGAGTTGAAGCTAGCTCGTTTGTTTCGTCTGCATTTGAAGTTAAATAACATATATCGCAAGTATCTGAAGCTAAATCATTTGTTTCGCATGGATTTGATGCTAAACATTCTACATCGCATTTATTTGAAACGAATTCAGTGTTTGTATCTTCATATCAATGCGATGTAGAAGGTTTAGCTTCAAATCCATGCGAAAAGAATGATTTAGCATCAGATACTTGCGATATAAGTGATATAGCTTCAAGTGCAGGCGAAACTAACGAATTAGCTATAAATCCATGCGAAACACATGCTTTAGCTGCAAATCAATGCGATGTAGAAGTTTTAGCTTCAAATCCATGCGTAACAAATGATTTAGCTTCAGATACTTGCGATATAAGTGATATAGTTTCAAGTGCAAACGAAACAAACGAGTTAGCTTCAAGTCCATGCGAAACACATGATTTAGATGCAAATCAATGCGATGTTGAAGGTTTAGCTTCAAATCCATGCGAAACAAATGATTTAGCTTTAGATACTTGCGATATAAGTGATATAGCTTCAAATGCAGGGGAAACAAACGAGTTAGCTTCAAATCCATGCGGAACAACTGATTTAGCTTCAAACAGTTGGGATATAAGTGATATAGCTTCAAATGCCGGGCAAACAAACGAGTTAGCTTCAAATCCATGCGAAAGACATGATTTAGCTTCAAATCGATGCGAAGTAGAAGGCTTAGCTTCAAATCCATGCGAAACACATGATTTAGCAGCAAATCAATGCGACGTAGAAGGTTTAGCTACAAATCCATGCGAAACAAATGATTTAGCTTCAAGCAATTGGGATATAAGTGATATAGCTTCAAATGCAGACGAATCAAACGGGGTAGCTTCAAAATCCATGAGATACACATCATTTAGCTTTAAATCCATGCGAAGTAGAAGGCTTAGGTTCAAATCCATGCGAAACAAGTGATTTAGCTTTAGATACTTGCGATATAAGTGATAAAGCTTCAAAAGCTGGGGATACAAACGAGTTAGCTTCATATCCAAGCGAAACACTTGATTTAGTTTCAAATCAATGCGTTGTAGCTGGTTTAGCTTCAAATCCATGCGAAACACATGATTTAGCTTCAAATCAATGCGATGTAGAAGGTTTAGCTTCAAATCCAAGCGAAACAAATGATTTACCTACAAACACTTGGGATATAAGTGATATAGCCGGAAATGCAGACGAATCAAACGGGGTAGCTTCAAAATCCATGCGATACATATCATTTAACTTCAAATCGATACGAAGTAGAAGGCTTAGCTTCAAATCCATGCGAAACAAATGATTTAGGTTCAGATACTTGCGATACATTGATATTGCTTCAAATGCAGACGACTCAAACGAGTTAGCTTCAAAATCCATGCGATACACATCATTTAGCTTTAAATCCATGCGAAGTAGAAGGCTTAGGGTCAAATCCATGCGAAACAAATGATTTAACATCAGATACTTGCGATATATGTGATATAGCTTCAAATGCAGACGAAACAAGCGAGTTAGCTTCAAATCCATGCGAAACACATGATTTAGCTGCAAATCGATGCGAAGTAGAAGGATTAGCTTCAAATCCATGCGAAGCAAATGATTGAGCTTCAAACACTTGGGATATAAGTGATATAGCTTCAAATGCAGACGAAACAAACGAGTTAGCTTCAAAATCCATGCGATACACATCATTTAGCTTTTAATCCATCCGAAGTAGAAGGCTTAGCTTCAAATCCATGGGAAACAAATGATTTAGGTTCAGATACTTGCGTTATAAGTGATATAGCTTCAAATGCAGGCGAAACTAACGAGTTAGCTTCAAATCCAAGAGAATCACATGTTTTAGATTCCAATAAATGCGATTCAGAAGGTTTAGCTTCAAATCCATGCGAAACAAATGATTTAGCATCATATAATGGCGATATAAGTGATATAGCTTCAAATGCAGACGAAACAAACGAGTTATCTTCATATCCAAGCCAAACACATGATTTAGCTTGAAATCAATGCGAATTATAAGGCTTAGCTTCAAATCCGTGTGGTCAAATGATTTTTCTTCAAATGCTTGCGATACAAGCGATATACCTTCAAATGCAGGCGAAACACACAAGTTAGCTTCAAGTCCATGCGATGTAGAAGGTTTAGGTTCAAATCCATGGAGAAACAAATGATTTAGCTCCAAACACTTGGGATAGGTGTGATATAGCTTCAAATGCAGGCGGAAGAAACGAGTTAGTTTCAAATCCATGCGATACACTTGATTTAGCTTCAAATCAATGCGAAGTAGAAGGCTTAGATTCAAATCCATGCGAAACAAATGATTTAGCTTCAAACCCATGGGATAATAGTGATATAGCTTCAAATGCAGACGAAACAAACGAGTTAGCTTCAAATCCATGCGAAACACATGAATTAGCTTCAAATCAATGCGATGTAGAAAGTTTAGCTTCAAATCCATGCGAAAAAAATGATTTAGCATCAGATACTTGCGATATAAGTGATATAGTTTCAAATGCAGACGAAACAAACGAGTTAGCTTCAAATCCATGCCAAACACATGAATTAGCTTCAAATCAATGCGATGTAGAAAGTTTAGCTTCAAATCCATGCGACAAAAATGATTTAGCATCAGATATTTGCGATATAAGTGATATAGTTTCAAATGCAGACCATACAAACGAGTTAGCTTCAAATCCATGAGAAACACATGATTTAGCTGCAAATCAATGCGATGTTGAAGGTTTAGCAACAAATTCATGCGGATCAAATGATTTAGCTTCAGATACTTGCGATATAAATGATATAGTTTCAAATGCAGGGGAAACAAACGAGCTAGCTTCAAAAACTTGGGATATAAGTGATATAGTTACAAATGCAGACGAAACAAACGAGTTAGCTTCAAATCCATGAGAAACACATGATTTAGCTGCAAATCAATGCGATGTTGAAGGTTTAGCTGCAAATTCATGCAGAACAAATGATTTAGCTTCAGATACTTGCGATATAAATGATATAACTTCAAATGCAGGCGAAACAAACGAGTTAGCTTCTAATCCATGCGAAACACATGATTTAGCTGCAAATCAATGCGATGTTGAAGGTTTAGCAGCAAATTCATGCGGAACAAATGATTTAGCTTCAGATACTTGCGATATAAATGATATAACTTCAAATGCAGGCGAAACAAACGAGTTAGCTTCTAATCCATTCGAAACTCATGATTTAGCTTCAAATCAATGCGAACCAGATGTCTTAGATTCAAATCCATGCGAAACAAATGATTTAGCTTCAGATACTTGCGATATAAATGATATAACTTCAAATGCAGACGAATCAAACGAGTTAGCTTCAAGTCCATGCGAAACACATGATTTAGCTGCAAATCAATGCGATGTAGAAGGTTTAGCTTCAAATCCATGCTAAACAAATGATTTACCTTCAGATACTTGCGATATAAGTGATATAGTTTCAAGTGCAGCCGAAACAAACTAGTTAGCTTCAAATCCATGCGAAACACATAATTAAGCTTCAAATCAGTGCTATGTAGAAGGTTTAGCTTCAAATTCATGCGACACAAATGATTTAGCTTCAGATACTTGCGATATAAGTGGCATAGCTTCAAATGCAGGGGAAACAAACGAGCTAGCTTCAAAAACTTGGGATATAATGATATAGCTTCAAATGCGGACGAATCAAACGAGTCAGCTTCAAATCAACGCGAAAGTAGAAGGTTTAGCTTCAAATCCATGCGAAACAAATGATTTAGCATCAGATACTTGCGATACAAGTTATATATCCTGAAATGCAGGGGAAACAAACGGGTTAGATTCAAATCCATGCGAAACACATGATTTAGCTGGAAATCAATGCGAAGTTGAAGGCTTAGCTTCAAATCCATGCGAAACAAATGATTTAGCTCCAGATTCTAGCGATATAAGTGATATAGCTTCATATGCAGATGAAACAAACGAGTTAGATTCAAGTCCAAGCGAAACACATGATTTAGCTGCAAATCAAAGCGATGTAGAAGGTTTAGCTTCAAATCCATGCGAAACAAATGATTTAGCTTCAAACACTTGGGATATAAGTGATATAGCTTCAAATGCAGTCGAAACAAACGAGTTAGCTTCAAATCCATGCGAAAAAAATGATTTAGCATCAGATACTTGCGATATAAGTGATATAGTTTCAAATGCAGACGAAACAAACGAGTTAGCTTCAAATCCATGCCAAACACATGAATTAGCTTCAAATCAATGCGATGTAGAAAGTTTAGCTTCAAATCCATGCGACAAAAATGATTTAGCATCAGATACTTGCGATATAAGTGATATAGTTTCAAGTGCAAACGAAACAAACGAGTTAGCTTCAAGTCCATGCGAAACACATGATTTAGCTGCAAATCAATGCGATGTTGAAGGTTTAGCTTCAAATCCATGCGAAACAAATGATTTAGCTTTAGATACTTGCGATATAAGTGATATAGCTTCAAATGCAGGGGAAACAAACGAGTTAGCTTCAAATCCATGCGGAACAACTGATTTAGCTTCAAACAGTTGGGATATAAGTGATATAGCTTCAAATGCGGACGAAACAAACGAGTTAGCTTCAAATCAATGCGAAAGTAGTAGGTTTAGCTTCAAATCCGTGCGAAAAAAAGATTTAGCATACGATACTTGCGACATAAGGGATATAGTTTCAAATTCAGGGGATACGAACGAGTTAGCTTCAAATCCATGCAACACAAATGATTTAGCTTCAGATACTTGCGATATAAGTGATATAGCTTCAAATGCAGGGGAAACGAACGAGTTAGCTTCAAATCCATGCGAAACAAATGATTTAGCTTCAAACAGTAGGGATATAAGTGATATAGCTTCAAATGCCGGGGAAACAAACGAGTTAGCTTCAAATCCATGCGAAAGACATGATTTAGCTTCAAATCGATGCGAAGTAGAAGGCTTAGCTTCAAATCCATGCGAAACACATGATTTAGCAGCAAATCAATGCGACGTAGAAGGTTTAGCTACAAATCCATGCGAAACAAATGATTTAGCTTCAAGCAATTGGGATATAAGTGATATAGCTTCAAATGCAGACGAATCAAACGGGGTAGCTTCAAAATCCATGAGATACACATCATTTAGCTTTAAATCCATGCGAAGTAGAAGGCTTAGGTTCAAATCCATGCGAAACAAGTGATTTAGCTTTAGATACTTGCGATATAAGTGATAAAGCTTCAAAAGCTGGGGATACAAACGAGTTAGCTTCATATCCAAGCGAAACACTTGATTTAGTTTCAAATCAATGCGTTGTAGCTGGTTTAGCTTCAAATCCATGCGAAACACATGATTTAGCTTCAAATCAATGCGATGTAGAAGGTTTAGCTTCAAATCCAAGCGAAACAAATGATTTACCTACAAACACTTGGGATATAAGTGATATAGCCGGAAATGCAGACGAATCAATCGGGGTAGCTTCAAAATCCATGCGATACATATCATTTAACTTCAAATCGATACGAAGTAGAAGGCTTAGCTTCAAATCCATGCGAAACAAATGATTTAGGTTCAGATACTTGCGATACATTGATATTGCTTCAAATGCAGACGACTCAAACGAGTTAGCTTCAAAATCCATGCGATACACATCATTTAGCTTTAAATCCATGCGAAGTAGAAGGCTTAGGGTCAAATCCATGCGAAACAAATGATTTAACATCAGATACTTGCGATATATGTGATATAGCTTCAAATGCAGACGAAACAAGCGAGTTAGCTTCAAATCCATGCGAAACACATGATTTAACTGCAAATCGATGCGAAGTAGAAGGATTAGCTTCAAATCCATGCGAAACAAATGATTTAGCTTTAGATACTTGCGATATAAGTGATATAGCTTCAAATGCAGGGGAAACAAACGAGTTAGCTTCAAATCCATGCGGAACAACTGATTTAGCTTCAAACAGTTGGGATATAAGTGATATAGCTTCAAATGCGGACGAAACAAACGAGTTAGCTTCAAATCAATGCGAAAGTAGTAGGTTTAGCTTCAAATCCGTGCGAAAAAAAGATTTAGCATACGATACTTGCGACATAAGGGATATAGTTTCAAATTCAGGGGATACGAACGAGTTAGCTTCAAATCCATGCAACACAAATGATTTAGCTTCAGATACTTGCGATATAAGTGATATAGCTTCAAATGCAGGGGAAACGAACGAGTTAGCTTCAAATCCATGCGAAACAAATGATTTAGCTTCAAACAGTAGGGATATAAGTGATATAGCTTCAAATGCCGGGGAAACAAACGAGTTAGCTTCAAATCCATGCGAAAGACATGATTTAGCTTCAAATCGATGCGAAGTAGAAGGCTTAGCTTCAAATCCATGCGAAACACATGATTTAGCAGCAAATCAATGCGACGTAGAAGGTTTAGCTACAAATCCATGCGAAACAAATGATTTAGCTTCAAGCAATTGGGATATAAGTGATATAGCTTCAAATGCAGACGAATCAAACGGGGTAGCTTCAAAATCCATGAGATACACATCATTTAGCTTTAAATCCATGCGAAGTAGAAGGCTTAGGTTCAAATCCATGCGAACAAGTGATTTAGCTTTAGATACTTGCGATATAAGTGATAAAGCTTCAAAAGCTGGGGATACAAACGAGTTAGCTTCATATCCAAGCGAAACACTTGATTTAGTTTCAAATCAATGCGTTGTAGCTGGTTTAGCTTCAAATCCATGCGAAACACATGATTTAGCTTCAAATCAATGCGATGTAGAAGGTTTAGCTTCAAATCCAAGCGAAACAAATGATTTACCTACAAACACTTGGGATATAAGTGATATAGCCGGAAATGCAGACGAATCAAACGGGGTAGCTTCAAAATCCATGCGATACATATCATTTAACTTCAAATCGATACGAAGTAGAAGGCTTAGCTTCAAATCCATGCGAAACAAATGATTTAGGTTCAGATACTTGCGATACATTGATATTGCTTCAAATGCAGACGACTCAAACGAGTTAGCTTCAAAATCCATGCGATACACATCATTTAGCTTTAAATCCATGCGAAGTAGAAGGCTTAGGGTCAAATCCATGCGAAACAAATGATTTAACATCAGATACTTGCGATATATGTGATATAGCTTCAAATGCAGACGAAACAAACGAGTTAGCTTCAAATCCATGCGAAACACATGATTTAGCTGCAAATCGATGCGAAGTAGAAGGATTAGCTTCAAATCCATGCGAAGCAAATGATTGAGCTTCAAACACTTGGGACATAAGTGATATAGCTTCAAATGCAGACGACTCAAACGAGTTAGCTTCAAAATCCATGCGATACATATCATTTTGCTTCAAATCTATTCGAAGTAGAAGGCTTAGCCTCAAATCCATGCGAAACAAATGATTTAGCTTCAAACACTTGGGATAGGAGTGATATAGCTTCAAATTCAGGCGGAACAAACGAGTTAGCTGCAAATCCATGCGAAACACATGATTTAGCTGCAAATCAATGCGATCTAGAAGGTTTAGCTTCAAATCCGTGCGAAACAAATGATTTAGCATCAGACACTTGCGATATATGTGATATAGCTTCAAATGCAGGGGAATCAAACGAGTTAGCTTCAAGTCCATGCGATGTAGAAGTTTTAGGTTCAAATCCATGCGAAACAAATGATTTAGCTTCAAACACTTGGGATATAAGTGATATAGCTTCAAATGCAGACGAAACAAACGAGTTAGCTTCAAAATCCATGCGATACACATCATTTAGCTTTTAATCCATCCGAAGTAGAAGGCTTAGCTTCAAATCCATGGGAAACAAAGGATTTAGGTTCAGATACTTGCGTTATAAGTGATATAGCTTCAAATGCAGGCGAAACTAACGAGTTAGCTTCAAATCCAAGAGAATCACATGTTTTAGATTCCAATAAATGCGATTCAGAAGGTTTAGCTTCAAATCCATGCGAAACAAATGATTTAGCATCATATAATGGCGATATAAGTGATATAGCTTCAAATGCAGGCGAAACAAATGATTTAGCATCAGATACTTGCGATATAAGTGATATAGCTTCAAGTGCAGGCGAAACTAACGAGTTAGCTCCAAATCCATGCGAAACACATGATTTAGCTGCAAATCAATGCGATGTAGAAGGTTTAGCTACAAATCCATGCGAATCAAATGATTTAGCTTCAAGCAATTGGGATATAAGTGATATAGCCGGAAATGCAGACGAATCAAACGGGGTAGCTTCAAAATCCATGCGATACATATCATTTAACTTCAAATCGATACGAAGTAGAAGGCTTAGCTTCAAATCCATGCGAAACAAATGATTTAGGTTCAGATACTTGCGATACATTGATATTGCTTCAAATGCAGACGACTCAAACGAGTTAGCTTCAAAATCCATGCGATACACATCATTTAGCTTTAAATCCATGCGAAGTAGAAGGCTTAGGGTCAAATCCATGCGAAACAAATGATTTAACATCAGATACTTGCGATATATGTGATATAGCTTCAAATGCAGACGAAACAAACGAGTTAGCTTCAAATCCATGCGAAACACATGATTTAGCTGCAAATCGATGCGAAGTAGAAGGATTAGCTTCAAATCCATGCGAAGCAAATGATTGAGCTTCAAACACTTGGGACATAAGTGATATAGCTTCAAATGCAGACGACTCAAACGAGTTAGCTTCAAAATCCATGCGATACATATCATTTTGCTTCAAATCTATTCGAAGTAGAAGGCTTAGCCTCAAATCCATGCGAAACAAATGATTTAGCTTCAAACACTTGGGATAGGAGTGATATAGCTTCAAATTCAGGCGGAACAAACGAGTTAGCTTCAAATCCATGCGAAACACATGATTTAGCTGCAAATCAATGCGATCTAGAAGGTTTAGCTTCAAATCCGTGCGAAACAAATGATTTAGCATCAGACACTTGCGATATATGTGATATAGCTTCAAATGCAGGGGAATCAAACGAGTTAGCTTCAAGTCCATGCGATGTAGAAGTTTTAGGTTCAAATCCATGCGAAACAAATGATTTAGCTTCAAACACTTGGGATATAAGTGATATAGCTTCAAATGCAGACGAAACAAACGAGTTAGCTTCAAAATCCATGCGATACACATCATTTAGCTTTTAATCCATCCGAAGTAGAAGGCTTAGCTTCAAATCCATGGGAAACAAATGATTTAGGTTCAGATACTTGCGTTATAAGTGATATAGCTTCAAATGCAGGCGAAACTAACGAGTTAGCTTCAAATCCAAGAGAATCACATGTTTTAGATTCCAATAAATGCGATTCAGAACGTTTAGCTTCAAATCCATGCGAAACAAATGATTTAGCATCATATAATGGCGATATAAGTGATATAGCTTCAAATGCAGACGAAACAAACGAGTTATCTTCATATCCAAGCCAAACACATGATTTAGCTTGAAATCAATGCGAATTATAAGGCTTAGCTTCAAATCCGTGTGGTCAAATGATTTTTCTTCAAATGCTTGCGATACAAGCGATATACCTTCAATTGCAGGCGAAACACACGAGTTAGCTTCAAATCAATGCGAAGTAGAAGGCTTAGATTCAAATCCATGCGAAACACATGATTTAGCTGGAAATCAATGCGAAGTTGAAGGCTTAGCTTCAAATCCATGCGAAACAAATGATTTAGCTCCAGATTCTAGCGATAAAAGTGATATAGCTTCATATGCAGATGAAACAAACGAGTTAGATTCAAGTCCAAGCGAAACACATGATTTAGCTGCAAATCAAAGCGATGTAGAAGGTTTAGCTTCAAATCCATGCGAAACAAATGATTTAGCTTCAAACACTTGGGATATAAGTGATATAGCTTCAAATGCAGACGAAACAAACGAGTTAGCTTCAAAATCCATGCGATACACATCATTTAGCTTTTAATCCATCCGAAGTAGAAGGCTTAGCTTCAAATCCATGGGAAACAAATGATTTAGGTTCAGATACTTGCGTTATAAGTGATAAAGCTTCAAAAGCTGGGGATACAAACAAGTTAGCTTCAAATCCTTGCGAAACACATGATTTAGCTTCAAATCAATGCGATGTAGAAGGATTAGCTTCAAATCCATGCGAAGCAAATGATTGAGCTTAACAGTTGGGATATAAGTGATAAAGCTTCAAATGCAGACGACTCAAACGAGTTAGCTTCAAAATCCATGCGATACATATCATTTAGCTTCAAATCGATACGAAGTACAAGGCTTAGCTTCAAATCCATGCGAAACAAATGATTTACTTGAGATAATTGCGATACAAGTGATATAGCCTCAAGTGCAGTCGAAACAAACGAGTTAGCTTCAAATCCATGCGAAAAAAATGATTTAGCATCAGATACTTGCGATATAAGTGATATAGTTTCAAATGCAGACGAAACAAACGAGTTAGCTTCAAATCCATGCCAAACACATGAATTAGCTTCAAATCAATGCGATGTAGAAAGTTTAGCTTCAAATCCATGCGACAAAAATGATTTAGCATCAGATACTTGCGATATAAGTGATATAGTTTCAAGTGCAAACGAAACAAACGAGTTAGCTTCAAATCCATGCGAAACACATAATTAAGCTTCAAATCAGTGCTATGTAGAAGGTTTAGCTTCAAATTCATGCGAAACAAATGATTTAGCTTTAGATACTTGCGATATAAGTGATATAGCTTCAAATGCAGGGGAAACAAACGAGTTAGCTTCAAAAACTTGGGATATAATGATATAGCTTCAAATGCGGACGAATCAAACGAGTCAGCTTCAAATCAACGCGAAAGTAGAAGGTTTAGCTTCAAATCCATGCGAAACAAATGATTTAGCATCAGATACTTGCGATACAAGTTATATATCCTGAAATGCAGGGGAAACAAACGGGTTAGATTCAAATCCATGCGAAACACATGATTTAGCTGGAAATCAATGCGAAGTTGAAGGCTTAGCTTCAAATCCATGCGAAACAAATGATTTAGCTCCAGATTCTAGCGATATAAGTGATATAGCTTCATATGCAGATGAAACAAACGAGTTAGATTCAAGTCCAAGCGAAACACATGATTTAGCTGCAAATCAAAGCGATGTAGAAGGTTTAGCTTCAAATCCATGCGAAACAAATGATTTAGCTTCAAACACTTGGGATATAAGTGATATAGCTTCAAATGCAGACGAAACAAACGAGTTAGCTTCAAAATCCATGCGATACACATCATTTAGCTTTTAATCCATCCGAAGTAGAAGGCTTAGCTTCAAATCCATGGGAAACAAATGATTTAGGTTCAGATACTTGCGTTATAAGTGATATAGCTTCAAATGCAGGCGAAACTAACGAGTTAGCTTCAAATCCAAGAGAATCACATGTTTTAGATTCCAATAAATGCGATTCAGAAGGTTTAGCTTCAAATCCATGCGAAACAAATGATTTAGCATCATATAATGGCGATATAAGTGATATAGCTTCAAATGCAGGCGAAACAAATGATTTAGCATCAGATACTTGCGATATAAGTGATATAGCTTCAAGTGCAGGCGAAACTAACGAGTTAGCTCCAAATCCATGCGAAACACATGATTTAGCTGCAAATCAATGCGATGTAGAAGGTTTAGCTACAAATCCATGCGAAACAAATGATTTAGCTTCAAGCAATTGGGATATAAGTGATATAGCTTCAAATGCAGACGAATCAAACGGGGTAGCTTCAAAATCCATGAGATACACATCATTTAGCTTTAAATCCATGCGGAGTAGAAGGCTTAGGTTCAAATCCATGCGAAATAAGTGATTTAGCTTTAGATACTTGCGATATAAGTGATAAAGCTTCAAAAGCTGGGGATACAAACGAGTTAGCTTCAAATCCTTGCGAAACACATGATTTAGCTTCAAATCAATGCGATGTAGAAGGATTAGCTTCAAATCCATGCGAAGCAAATGATTGAGCTTAACAGTTGGGATATAAGTGATAAAGCTTCAAATGCAGACGACTCAAACGAGTTAGCTTCAAAATCCATGCGATACATATCATTTAGCTTCAAATCGATACGAAGTAGAAGGCTTAGCTTCAAATCCATGCGAAACAAATGATTTACCTTGAGATAATTGCGATACAAGTGATATAGCCTCAAGTGCAGTCGAAACAAACGAGTTAGCTTCAAATCCATGCGAAACACATGATTTAGCTTCAAATCAATGCGATGTAGAAGGTTTAGCTTCAAATCCAAGCGAAACAAATGATTTACCTACAAACACTTGGGATATAAGTGATATAGCCGGAAATGCAGACGAATCAAACGGGGTAGCTTCAAAATCCATGCGATACATATCATTTAACTTCAAATCGATACGAAGTAGAAGGCTTAGCTTCAAATCCATGCGAAACAAATGATTTAGGTTCAGATACTTGCGATACATTGATATTGCTTCAAATGCAGACGATTCAAACGAGTTAGCTTCAAAATCCATGCGATACACATCATTTAGCTTTAAATCCATGCGAAGTAGAAGGCTTAGGGTCAAATCCATGCGAAACAAATGATTTAACATCAGATACTTGCGATATATGTGATGTAGCTTCAAATGCAGACGAAACAAACGAGCTAGCTTCAACTCGATGTAGAAAGTTTAGCTTCAAATCCATGCGAAAAAAATGATTTAGCATCAGATACTTGCGATATAAGTGATATAGTTTCAAATGCAGACGAAACAAACGAGTTAGCTTCAAATCCATGCCAAACACATGAATTAGCTTCAAATCAATGCGATGTAGAAAGTTTAGCTTCAAATCCATGCGACAAAAATGATTTAGCATCAGATACTTGCGATATAAGTGATATAGTTTCAAGTGCAAACGAAACAAACGAGTTAGCTTCAAGTCCATGCGAAACACATGATTTAGCTGCAAATCAATGCGATGTTGAAGGTTTAGCTTCAAATCCATGCGAAACAAATGATTTAGCTTTAGATACTTGCGATATAAGTGATATAGCTTCAAATGCAGGGGAAACAAACGAGTTAGCTTCAAATCCATGCGGAACAACTGATTTAGCTTCAAACAGTTGGGATATAAGTGATATAGCTTCAAATGCGGACGAAACAAACGAGTTAGCTTCAAATCAATGCGAAAGTAGTAGGTTTAGCTTCAAATCCGTGCGAAAAAAAGATTTAGCATACGATACTTGCGACATAAGGGATATAGTTTCAAATTCAGGGGATACGAACGAGTTAGCTTCAAATCCATGCAACACAAATGATTTAGCTTCAGATACTTGCGATATAAGTGATATAGCTTCAAATGCAGGGGAAACGAACGAGTTAGCTTCAAATCCATGCGAAACAAATGATTTAGCTTCAAACAGTAGGGATATAAGTGATATAGCTTCAAATGCCGGGGAAACAAACGAGTTAGCTTCAAATCCATGCGAAAGACATGATTTAGCTTCAAATCGATGCGAAGTAGAAGGCTTAACTTCAAATCCATGCGAAACACATGATTTAGCAGCAAATCAATGCGACGTAGAAGGTTTAGCTACAAATCCATGCGAAACAAATGATTTAGCTTCAAGCAATTGGGATATAAGTGATATAGCTTCAAATGCAGACGAATCAAACGGGGTAGCTTCAAAATCCATGAGATACACATCATTTAGCTTTAAATCCATGCGAAGTAGAAGGCTTAGGTTCAAATCCATGCGAAACAAGTGATTTAGCTTTAGATACTTGCGATATAAGTGATAAAGCTTCAAAAGCTGGGGATACAAACGAGTTAGCTTCATATCCAAGCGAAACACTTGATTTAGTTTCAAATCAATGCGTTGTAGCTGGTTTAGCTTCAAATCCATGCGAAACACATGATTTAGCTTCAAATCAATGCGATGTAGAAGGTTTAGCTTCAAATCCAAGCGAAACAAATGATTTACCTACAAACACTTGGGATATAAGTGATATAGCCGGAAATGCAGACGAATCAAACGGGGTAGCTTCAAAATCCATGCGATACATATCATTTAACTTCAAATCGATACGAAGTAGAAGGCTTAGCTTCAAATCCATGCGAAACAAATGATTTAGGTTCAGATACTTGCGATACATTGATATTGCTTCAAATGCAGACGACTCAAACGAGTTAGCTTCAAAATCCATGCGATACACATCATTTAGCTTTAAATCCATGCGAAGTAGAAGGCTTAGGGTCAAATCCATGCGAAACAAATGATTTAACATCAGATACTTGCGATATATGTGATATAGCTTCAAATGCAGACGAAACAAACGAGTTAGCTTCAAATCCATGCGAAACACATGATTTAGCTGCAAATCGATGCGAAGTAGAAGGATTAGCTTCAAATCCATGCGAAGCAAATGATTGAGCTTCAAACACTTGGGACATAAGTGATATAGCTTCAAATGCAGACGACTCAAACGAGTTAGCTTCAAAATCCATGCGATACATATCATTTTGCTTCAAATCTATTCGAAGTAGAAGGCTTAGCCTCAAATCCATGCGAAACAAATGATTTAGCTTCAAACACTTGGGATAGGAGTGATATAGCTTCAAATTCAGGCGGAACAAACGAGTTAGCTTCAAATCCATGCGAAACACATGATTTAGCTGCAAATCAATGCGATCTAGAAGGTTTAGCTTCAAATCCGTGCGAAACAAATGATTTAGCATCAGACACTTGCGATATATGTGATATAGCTTCAAATGCAGGGGAATCAAACGAGTTAGCTTCAAGTCCATGTGATGTAGAAGTTTTAGGTTCAAATCCATGCGAAACAAATGATTTAGCTTCAAACACTTGGGATATAAGTGATATAGCTTCAAATGCAGACGAAACAAACGAGTTAGCTTCAAAATCCATGCGATACACATCATTTAGCTTTTAATCCATCCGAAGTAGAAGGCTTAGCTTCAAATCCATGGGAAACAAATGATTTAGGTTCAGATACTTGCGTTATAAGTGATATAGCTTCAAATGCAGGCGAAACTAACGAGTTAGCTTCAAATCCAAGAGAATCACATGTTTTAGATTCCAATAAATGCGATTCAGAAGGTTTAGCTTCAAATCCATGCGAAACAAATGATTTAGCATCATATAATGGCGATATAAGTGATATAGCTTCAAATGCAGACGAAACAAACGAGTTATCTTCATATCCAAGCCAAACACATGATTTAGCTTGAAATCAATGCGAATTATAAGGCTTAGCTTCAAATCCGTGTGGTCAAATGATTTTTCTTCAAATGCTTGCGATACAAGCGATATACCTTCAAATGCAGGCGAAACACACGAGTTAGCTTCAAGTCCATGCGATGTAGAAGGTTTAGGTTCAAATCCATGGAGAAACAAATGACTAGCTCCAATCACTTGGGATAGGTGTGATATAGCTTCAAATGCAGGCGGAAGAAACGAGTTAGTTTCAAATCCATGCGATACACTTGATTTAGCTTCAAATCAATGCGAAGTAGAAGGTTTAGCTTCAAATCCGTGCGAAACAAATGATTTAGCATCAGACACTTGCGATATATGTGATATAGCTTCAAATGCAGGGGAATCAAACGAGTTAGCTTCAAGTCCATGCGATGTAGAAGTTTTAGGTTCAAATCCATGCGAAACAAATGATTTAGCTTCAAACACTTGGGATATAAGTGATATAGCTTCAAATGCAGACGAAACAAACGAGTTAGCTTCAAAATCCATGCGATACACATCATTTAGCTTTTAATCCATCCGAAGTAGAAGGCTTAGCTTCAAATCCATGGGAAACAAATGATTTAGGTTCAGATACTTGCGTTATAAGTGATATAGCTTCAAATGCAGGCGAAACTAACGAGTTAGCTTCAAATCCAAGAGAATCACATGTTTTAGATTCCAATAAATGCGATTCAGAAGGTTTAGCTTCAAATCCATGCGAGACAAATGATTTAGCATCATATAATGGCGATATAAGTGATATAGCTTCAAATGCAGACGAAACAAACGAGTTATCTTCATATCCAAGCCAAACACATGATTTAGCTTGAAATCAATGCGAATTATAAGGCTTAGCTTCAAATCCGTGTGGTCAAATGATTTTTATTCAAATGCTTGCGATACAAGCGATATACCTTCAAATGCAGGCGAAACACACGAGTTAGCTTCAAGTCCATGCGATGTAGAAGGTTTAGGTTCAAATCCATGGAGAAACAAATGATTTAGCTCCAAACACTTGGGATAGGTGTGATATAGCTTCAAATGCAGGCGGAAGAAACGAGTTAGTTTCAAATCCATGCGATACACTTGATTTAGCTTCAAATCAATGCGAAGTAGAAGGCTTAGATTCAAATCCATGCGAAACAAATGATTTAGCTTCAAACCCATGGGATAATAGTGATATAGCTTCAAATGCAGACGAAACAAACGAGTTAGCTTCAAATCCATGCGAAACACATGAATTAGCTTCAAATCAATGCGATGTAGAAAGTTTAGCTTCAAATCCATGCGAAAAAAATGATTTAGCATCAGATACTTGCGATATAAGTGATATAGTTTCAAATGCAGACGAAACAAACGAGTTAGCTTCAAATCCATGCCAAACACATGAATTAGCTTCAAATCAATGCGATGTAGAAAGTTTAGCTTCAAATCCAAGCGACAAAAATGATTTAGCATCAGATATTTGCGATATAAGTGATATAGTTTCAAATGCAGACAAAACAAACGAGTTAGCTTCAAATCCATGAGAAACACATGATTTAGCTGCAAATCAATGCGATGTTGAAGGTTTAGCAACAAATTCATGCGGAACAAATGATTTAGCTTCAGATACTTGCGATATAAATGACATAGTTTCAAATGCAGGGGAAACAAACGAGCTAGCTTCAAAAACTTGGGATATAAGTGATATAGTTACAAATGCAGACGAAACAAACGAGTTAGCTTCAATTCCATGAGAAACACATGATTTAGCTGCAAATCAATGCGATGTTGAAGGTTTAGCTGCAAATTCATGCGAAACAAATGATTTAGCATCATATAATGGCGTTATAAGTGATATAGCTTCAAATGCAGGCGAAACAAATGATTTAGCATCAGATACTTGCGATATAAGTGATATAGCTTCAAGTGCAGGCGAAACTAACGAGTTAGCTCCAAATCCATGCGAAACACATGATTTAGCTGCAAATCAATGCGATGTAGAAGGTTTAGCTACAAATCCATGCGAAACAAATGATTTAGCTTCAAGCAATTGGGATATAAGTGATATAGCTTCAAATGCAGACGAATCAAACGGGGTAGCTTCAAAATCCATGAGATACACATCATTTAGCTTTAAATCCATGCGGAGTAGAAGGCTTAGGTTCAAATCCATGCGAAACAAGTGATTTAGCTTTAGATACTTGCGATATACGTGATAAAGCTTCAAAAGCTGGGGATACAAACGAGTTAGCTTCAAATCCATGCGAAACACATGATTTAGCTTCAAATCAATGCGATGTAGAAGGATTAGCTTCAAATCCATGCGAAGCAAATGATTGAGCTTAACAGTTGGGATATAAGTGATAAAGCTTCAAATGCAGACGACTCAAACGAGTTAGCTTCAAAATCCATGCGATACATATCATTTAGCTTCAAATCGATACGAAGTAGAAGGCTTAGCTTCAAATCCATGCGAAACAAATGATTTACCTTGAGATAATTGCGATACAAGTGATATAGCCACAAGTGCAGTCGAAACAAACGAGTTAGCTTCAAATCCATGCGAAACACATGATTTAGCTTCAAATCAATGCGATGTAGAAGGTTTAGCTTCAAATCCAAGCGAAACAAATGATTTACCTACAAACACTTGGGATATAAGTGATATAGCCGGAAATGCAGACGAATCAAACGGGGTAGCTTCAAAATCCATGCGATACATATCATTTAACTTCAAATCGATACGAAGTAGAAGGCTTAGCTTCAAATCCATGCGAAACAAATGATTTAGGTTCAGATACTTGCGATACATTGATATTGCTTCAAATGCAGACGATTCAAACGAGTTAGCTTCAAAATCCATGCGATACACATCATTTAGCTTCAAATCAATGCGATGTAGAAAGTTTAGCTTCAAATCCATGCGACAAAAATGATTTAGCATCAGATATTTGCGATATAAGTGATATAGTTTCAAATGCAGACAAAACAAACGAGTTAGCTTCAAATCCATGAGAAACACATGATTTAGCTGCAAATCAATGCGATGTTGAAGGTTTAGCTACAAATTCATGCGGAACAAATGATTTAGCTTCAGATACTTGCGATATAAATGATATAGTTTCAAATGCAGGGGAAACAAACGAGCTAGCTTCAAAAACTTGGGATATAAGTGATATAGTTTCAAATGCAGACGAAACAAACGAGTTAGCTTCAAATCCATGAGAAACACATGATTTAGCAGCAAATCAATGCGATGTTGAAGGTTTAGCTGCAAATTAATGCAGAACAAATGATTTAGCTTCAGATACTTGCGATATAAATGATATAACTTCAAATGCAGGCGAAACAAACGAGTTAGCTTCTAACCCATGCGAAACACATGATTTAGCTTCAAATCAATGCGATGTTGAAGGTTTAGCAGCAAATTCATGCGGAACAAATGATTTAGCATCAGATACTTGCGATATAAATGATATAACTTCAAATGCAGGCAAAACAAACGAGTTAGCTTCTAATCCATTCGAAACTCATGATATAGCTTCAAATCAGTGCTATCTAGAAGGTTTAGGTTCAAATTCATGCGACACAAATCATTTAGCTTCAGACACTTGCGATATAAGTGACATAGCTTCAAATGCAGGGGAAACAAACGAGCTAGCTTCAAAAACTTGGAATGTAAGTGATATAGCTTCAAATGCAGACGAAACAACCGAGATAGCTTCAAATCCTTGCGAAACACATGATTTAGCTGCAAATCAATGCGATTTGGAAGGTTTAGCTTCAAATCCATGCGAAACAAATGATTTACCTTCAGATACTTGCGATATAAGTGATATAGTTTCAAGTGCAGATGAAACAAACTAGTTAGCTTCAAATCCATGCGAAACACATGATTATGCTTCAAATCAGTGCTATGTAGAAGGTTTAGCTTCAAATTCATACGACACAAATGATTTAGCTTCAGATACTTGCGATATAAGTGATATAACTTCAAATGCAGGCGAAACAAACGAGTTAGCTTCTAATCCAGGCGAAACTCATGATTTAGCTTCAAATCAATGCGAACTAGATGTCTTAGCTTCAAATCCATGCGAAACAAATGATTTAGCTTCAGATACTTGGGATATAAGCGATATAGCATCAAATGCAGACGAATCAAACGAGTTAGCTTCAAGTCTATGCGAAACACATGATTTAGCTGCAAATCAAAGCGATGTAGAAGGTTTAGCTTCAAATCCATGCGGAACAAATGATTAAGCTACAGATACTTGCGATATAAATGATATAACTTCAAATGCAGGCGAAGCAAACGAGTTAGCTTCAAATCCATGCGAAACACATGATTTAGCTGCAAATCAATGCGATGTTCAAGGTTTAGCTGCAAAATCATGCGAAACAAATGATTTAGCTTCAGATACTTGCGATATAAGTGATATAGCCTGAAATGCAGGGGAAACAAACGTGTTAGCTTCCAATTCATGCGAAACACATGAATCAGCTTCAAATCAATGCGATGTAGAAGGTTTTGCTTCAAACCCATGCGAAAAAAATGATTTAGCATCAGATACTTGCGATATAAGTGATATAGTTTGAAATGCAGACGAAACAAACGAGTTAGCTTCAAATCCATGCGAAACACATGATTTAGCTGCAAATCAATGCCATGTTGAAGGTTTAGCTGCAAATTCATGCGGAACAAATGATTTAGCTTCAGATACTTGCGATATAAATGATATAACTTCAAATGCAGATGGAACAAACGAGTTAGCTACAAATTCATGCGAAACACATGATTTAGCATCAAATCAATGCGATGTAGAAGGATTAGCTTCAAAACCATGCGAAGCAAATGATTTAGCTTCAAACACTTTGGATATAGGGGCTATAGCTTCAACTGCAGATGAATCAAACGAGTTAGCTTCAAGTCCATGCGAAACACATGATTTAGCTGCAAATCAATGCGATGTTGAAGGTTTAGCTGCAAATTCATGCGAAACAAATGATTTAGCTTCAGATATTTGCGATATAAGTGATATAGCCTCAAATGCAGGGGAAACAAACGAGTTAGCTTCCAATCCATGGGAAAAACGTGAATTAGCTTCAAATCAATGCGATGTAGAAGGTTTAGCTTCAAATCCATGCGAAGAAAATGATTTAGCATCAGATACTTGCGATATAAGTGATATAGTTTCAAATGGAGACGAAACAAACGAGTTAGCTTCAAATCCATGCGAAACACATGAATTAGCTTCAAATCAATGCGATGTAGAAAGTTTAGCTTCAAATCCATGCGAAAAAAATGATTTAGCATCAGATACTTGCGATATAAGTGATATAGTTTCAAATGCAGACGAAACAAACGAGTTAGCTTCAAATCCATGCGAAACACATGATTTAGCTGCAAATTAATGCGATGTTCAAGGTTTAGCTGCAAATTCATGCGAAACAAATGATTTAGCATCAGATACTTGCGATATAAGTGATATAGCCTCAAATGCAGGGGAAACAAACGAGTTAGCTTCCAATCCATGCGAAACACATGAATTAGCTTCAAATCAACGCGATGTAGAAGGTTTAGCTTCAAATCCCTGCGAAAAAAATGATTTAGCATCAGATACATGCGATATAAATGATATAACTTCAAATGCAGGCGAAACAAACGAGTTAGCTTCTAATCCATGCGAAACTCATGATTTAGCTTCAAATAAATGCGAACTAGATGTCTTAGCTTCAAATCCATTCGAAACAAATGATTTACCTTCAGATACTTGCGATATAAGTGATATAGTTTCAAATGCAGACGAAACAAACTAGTTAGCTTCAAATCCATGCAAAACACATGATTAAGCTTCAAATCAGTGCTATGTAGAAGGTTTAGCTTCAAATTCATGCGACACAAATGATTTAGCTTTAGATACTTGCGATATAAGTGACATAGCTTCAAATGCAGGGGTAACAAACGAGCTAGCTTCAAAAACTTGGGATATAAGTGATATAGCTTCAAATGCAGACGAAACAACCGAGATAGCTTCAAATCCTTGCGAAACACATGATTTAGCTGCAAATCAATGCGATTTAGAAGGTTTTGCTTCAAATCCATTCGAAACAAGTGATTTACCTTCAGATACTTGCGATATAAGTGATATAGATTCAAATGCAGACGAAACAACCGAGATAGCTTCAAATCCTTGCGAAACACATGATTTAGCTGCAAATCAATGCGATTTAGAAGGTTTTGCTTCAAATCCATGCGAATCACATGATTTAGCTTCAGATAATTGCGATATAAGTGATATAGTTTCAAGTGCAGACGAAACAAACTAGTTTGCTTCAAATCCATGCGAAACAAATGATTTAGCATCAGATACTTGCGATATAAGTTATATATCTTGAAATGCAGGGGAAACAAACGAGTAAGATTCAAATCAATGTGAAACACATGATTCAGCTGCAAATCAATGCGATGTTGAAGGTTTAGCTTCAAATCCATGCGAAACAAATGATTCAGCTCCAGATTCTAGCGATATAAGTGATATAGCTTCAAATGCAGATGGAACAAACGAGTTAGCTTCAAATTCATGCGAAACACATGATTTAGCATCAAAGCAATGCGATGTAGAAGGATTAGCTTCAAAACCATCCGAAGCAAATGATTGAGCTTCAAACACTTGGGATATAGGGGCTATAGCTTCAACTGCAGACGAATCAAACGAGTTAGCTTCAAGTCCATGCGAAACACATGATTTAGCTGCAAATCAAAGCGATGTAGAAGGTTTAGCTTCAAATCCATGCGAAAAAAATGATTTAGCATCAGATACTTGCGATATAAGTGATATAGTTTCAAATGCAGACGAAACAAACGAGTTAGCTTCAAATCCATGCGATACACATGATTTAGCTGCAAATCAATGCGATGTTGAAGGTTTAGCTGCAAATACATGCGGAACAAATGATTAAGCTACAGATACTTGCGATATAAATGATATAACTTCAAATGCAGGCGAAACAAACGAGTTAGCTTCAAATCCATGCGAAACACATGAATAAGCTTCAAATCAATGCGATGTAGAAAGTTAAGCTTCAAATCCATGCGAAAAAAATGATTTAGCATCAGATACTTGCGATATAAGTGATATAGTTTCAAATGCAGACGAATCAAACGAGTTAGCTTCAAGTCCATGCGAAATACATGATTTAGCTGCAAATCAAAGCAATGTAGAAGGTTTAGCTTCAAATCCGTGCGAAACAAATGATTTACCTTCAGATACTTGCGATATAAGTGATATAGATTCAAGTGCAGACGAAACAAACTAGTTAGCTTCAAATCCATGCGAATCACATGATTTAGCATCAGATACTTGCGATATAAGTGATATAGTTTCAAATGCAGGCGAAACAAACGAGTTAGCTTCTAATCCATGCGAAACTCATGATTTAGCTTCAAATCAATGCGAACTATATGTCTTAGCTTCTAATCCATGCGAAACAAATGATTTAGCTTCAGATACTTGCGATATAAGCGATATAGCATCAAATGCAGACGAATCAAACGAGTTAGCTTCAAGTCCATGCGAAATACATGATTTAGCTGCAAATCAAAGCAATGTAGAAGGTTTAGCTTCAAATCCATGCGAAACAAATGATTTACCTTCAGATAATTGAGATATTAGTAATATAGCTTCAAATGCAGGGAAAACAAACGAGTTAGCTTCAAATCCATGCGGAACACATGATTTAGCTGCAAATCAATGCGATGTTGAAGGTTTAGCTGCAAATTCATGCGGAACAAATGATTTAGCATCAGATACTTGCGATATAAGTGATATAGTTTCAAATGCAGACGAAACAAACGAGTTAGCTTCAAATCCATGCGAAACACATGATTTAGCTGCAAATCAATGCGATGTTGAAGGTTTAGCTGCAAATTCATGCGGAACAAATGATTTAGCTTCAGATACTTGCGATATAAATGATATAACTTCAAATGCAGGCGAAACAAACGAGTTAGCTTGTAATCCATGCGAATCTCATGATTTAGCTTCAAATCAATTCGAACTAGATGTCTTAGCTTCAAATCCATGCGAAACAAATGATTTAGCTTCAGATATTTGCGATATAAGTGATATAGCCTCAAATGCAGGGGAAACAAACGAGTTAGCTTCCAATCCATGGGAAAAACGTGAATTAGCTTCAAATAAATGCGAACTAGATGTCTTAGCTTCAAATCCATTCGAAACAAATGATTTACCTTCAGATACTTGCGATATAAGTGATATAGTTTCAAATGCAGACGAAACAAACTAGTTAGCTTCAAATCCATGCAAAACACATGATTAAGCTTCAAATCAGTGCTATGTAGAAGGTTTAGCTTCAAATTCATGCGACACAAATGATTTAGCTTCAGATACTTGCGATATAAGTGACATAGCTTCAAATGCAGGGGTAACAAACGAGCTAGCTTCAAAAACTTGGGATATAAGTGATATAGCTTCAAATGCAGACGAAAAACCGAGATAGCTTCAAATCCTTGCGAAACACATGATTTAGCTGCAAATCAATGCGATTTAGAAGGTTTTGCTTCAAATCCATGCGAAACAAGTGATTTACCTTCAGATACTTGCGATATAAGTGATATAGATTCAAATGCAGACGAAACAACCGAGATAGCTTCAAATCCTTGCGAAACACATGATTTAGCTGCAAATCAATGCGATTTAGAAGGTTTTGCTTCAAATCCATGCGAATCACATGATTTAGCTTCAGATAATTGCGATATAAGTGATATAGTTTCAAGTGCAGACGAAACAAACTAGTTTGCTTCAAATCCATGCGAAACAAATGATTTAGCATCAGATACTTGCGATATAAGTTATATATCTTGAAATGCAGGGGAAACAAACGAGTAAGATTCAAATCAATGTGAAACACATGATTCAGCTGCAAATCAATGCGATGTTGAAGGTTTAGCTTCAAATCCATGCGAAACAAATGATTCAGCTCCAGATTCTAGCGATATAAGTGATATAGCTTCAAATGCAGATGGAACAAACGAGTTAGCTTCAAATTCATGCGAAACACATGATTTAGCATCAAAGCAATGCGATGTAGAAGGATTAGCTTCAAAACCATCCGAAGCAAATGATTGAGCTTCAAACACTTGGGATATAGGGGCTATAGCTTCAACTGCAGACGAATCAAACGAGTTAGCTTCAAGTCCATGCGAAACACATGATTTAGCTGCAAATCAAAGCGATGTAGAAGGTTTAGCTTCAAATCCATGCGAAAAAAATGATTTAGCATCAGATACTTGCGATATAAGTGATATAGTTTCAAATGCAGACGAAACAAACGAGTTAGCTTCAAATCCATGCGAAACACATGATTTAGCTGCAAATCAATGCGATGTTGAAGGTTTAGCTGCAAATACATGCGGAACAAATGATTAAGCTATACTTGCGATATAAATGATATAACTTCAAATGCAGGCGAAACAAACGAGTTAGCTTCAAATCCATGCGAACACATGAATAAGCTTCAAATCAATGCGATGTAGAAAGTTAAGCTTCAAATCCATGCGAAAAAAATGATTTAGCATCAGATACTTGCGATATAAGTGATATAGTTTCAAATGCAGACGAATCAAACGAGGTTAGCTTCAAGTCCATGCGAAATACATGATTTAGCTGCAAATCAAAGCAATGTAGAAGGTTTAGCTTCAAATCCGTGCGAAACAAATGATTTACCTTCAGATACTTGCGATAAAGTGATATAGATTCAAGTGCAGACGAAACAAACTAGATTAGCTTCAAATCCATGCGAATCACATGATTTAGCATCAGATACTTGCGATATAAGTGATATAGTTTCAATGCAGGCGAAACAAACGAGTTAGCTTCTAATCCATGCGAAACTCATGATTTAGCTTCAAATCAATGCGAACTATATGTCTTAGCTTCTAATCCATGCGAAACAAATGATTTAGCTTCAGATACTTGCGATATAGCGATATAGCATCAAATGCAGACGAATCAAACGAGTTAGCTTCAAGTCCATGCGAAATACATGATTTAGCTGCAAATCAAAGCAATGTAGAAGGTTCAGCTTCAAATCCATGCGAAACAAATGATTTACCTTCAGATAATTGAGATATTAGTAATATAGCTTCAAATGCAGGGAAAACAAACGAGTTAGCTTCAAATCCATGCGGAACACATGATTAGCTGCAAATCAATGCGATGTTGAAGTTTAGCTGCAAATTCATGCGGAACAAATGATTTAGCATCAGATACTTGCGATATAAGTGATATAGTTTCAAATGCAGACGAAACAAACGAGTAGCTTCAAATCCATGCGAAACACATGATTAGCTGCAAATCAATGCGATGTTGAAGGTTTAGCTGCAAATTCATGCGGAACAAATGATTAGCTTCAGATACTTGCGATATAAATGATATAACTTCAAATGCAGGCGAAACAAACGAGTTAGCTTGTAATCCATGCGAATCTCATGATTTAGCTTCAAATCAATTCGAACTAGATGTCTTAGCTTCAAATCCATGCGAAACAAATGATTTAGCTTCAGATACTTGCGTATAAGCGATATAGTTTCAAATGCAGACGAAACAAACGAGCTAGCTTCAAAACTTGGGATATAAGTGATATAGCTTCAAATGCAGACGATACAACCGAGACAGCTTCAAATCCTTGCGAAACACATGATTTAGCTGCAAATCAATGCGATTTAGAAGGTTTTGCTTCAAATCCATGCGAAACAAATGATTTACCTTCAGATACTTGCGATATAAGTGATATAGCCTCAAATGCAGGGGAAACAAACGAGTTAGCTTCCAATCCATGCGAAACACATGAATTAGCTTCAAATCAATGCGATGTAGAAAGTTTAGCTTCAAATCCATGCGAAAAAAATGATTTAGCATCAGATACTTGCGATATAAGTGATATAGTTTAAAATGCAGACGAAACAAACGAGTTAGCTTCAAATCCATGCGAAACACATGATTTAGCTGCAAATCAATGCGATGTTCAAGGTTTAGCTGCAAATTCATGCGAACTCAAATGATTTAGCTTCAGATACTTGCGATATAAGTGATATAGCCTCAAATGCAGGGGAAATAAACGAGTTAGCTTCCAATCCATGCGAAACACATGAATTAGCACCAAATCAATGCGATGTAGAAGGTTTAGCTTCAAATCCATGCGAAAAAAATGATTTAGCATCAGATACTTGCGATATAAGTGATATAGCTTCAAATGCAGACGAAACAAACGAGTTAGCTTCAAATCCATGCGAAACACATGATTTAGCTTCAAATCAATGCGATGTAGAAGGTTTAGCTACAAATCCATGCGAAACAAATGATTTAGCTTCAAGCAATTGGGATATAAGTGATATAGCTTCAAATGCAGACGAATCAAACGGGGTAGCTTCAAAATCCATGAGATACACATCATTTAGCTTTAAATCCATGCGGAGTAGAAGGCTTAGGTTCAAATCCATGCGAAACAAGTGATTTAGCTTTAGATACTTGCGATATAAGTGATAAAGCTTCAAAAGCTGGGGATACAAACGAGTTAGCTTCAAATCCATGCGAAACACATGATTTAGCTTCAAATCAATGCGATGTAGAAGGATTAGCTTCAAATCCATGCGAAGCAAATGATTGAGCTTAACAGTTGGGATATAAGTCATAAAGCTTCAAATGCAGACGACTCAAACGAGTTAGCTTCAAAATCCATGCGATACATATCATTTAGCTTCAAATCGATACGAAGTAGAAGGCTTAGCTTCAAATCCATGCGAAACAAATGATTTACCTTGAGATAATTGCGATACAAGTGATATAGCCTCAAGTGCAGACGAAACAACCGAGATAGCTTCAAATCCTTGCGAAACACATGATTTAGCTGCAAATCAATGCGATTTGGAAGGTTTAGCTTCAAATCCATGCGAAACAAATGATTTACCTTCAGATACTTGCGATATAAGTGATATAGTTTCAAGTGCAGATGAAACAAACTAGTTAGCTTCAAATCCATGCGAAACACATGATTATGCTTCAAATCAGTGCTATGTAGAAGGTTTAGCTTCAAATTCATACGACACAAATGATTTAGCTTCAGATACTTGCGATATAAGTGATATAACTTCAAATGCAGGCGAAACAAACGAGTTAGCTTCTAATCCAGGCGAAACTCATGATTTAGCTTCAAATCAATGCGAACTAGATGTCTTAGCTTCAAATCCATGCGAAACAAATGATTTAGCTTCAGATACTTGGGATATAAGCGATATAGCATCAAATGCAGACGAATCAAACGAGTTAGCTTCAAGTCCATGCGAAACACATGATTTAGCTGCAAATCAAAGCGATGTAGAAGGTTTAGCTTCAAATCCATGCGAAACAAATGATTTACCTGCAGATACTTGCGATATAAGTGATATAGTTTCAAGTGCAGACGAAACAAACTAGTTTGCTTCAAATCCATGCGAAACAAATGATTTAGCATCAGATACTTGCGATATAAGTTATATATCTTGAAATGCAGGGGAAACAAACGAGTTAGATTCAAAACAATGTGAAACACATGATTCAGCTGCAAATCAATGCGATGTTGAAGGTTTAGCTTCAAATCCATGCGAAACAAATGATCAGCTCCAGATTCTAGCGATATAAGTGATATAGCTTCAAATGCAGATGGAACAAACGAGTTAGCTTCAAATTCATGCGAAACACATGATTTAGCATCAAAGCAATGCGATGTAGAAGGATTAGCTTCAAAACCATCCGAAGCAAATGATTGAGCTTCAACACTTGGGATATAGGGGCTATAGCTTCAACTGCAGACGAATCAAACGAGTTAGCTTCAAGTTCATGCGAAACACATGATTTAGCTGCAAATCAAAGCGATGTAGAAGGTTTAGCTTCAAATCCATGCGAAAAAAATGATTTAGCATCAGATACTTGCGATATAAGTGATATAGTTTCAAATGCAGACGAAACAAACGAGTTAGCTTCAAATCCATGCGAAACACATGATTTAGCTGCAAATCAATGCGATGTTGAAGGTTTAGCTGCAAATACATGCGGAACAAATGATTAAGCTACAGATACTTGCGATATAAATGATATAACTTCAAATGCAGGCGAAACAAACGAGTTAGCTTCAAATCCATGCGAAACACATGAATTAGCTTCAAATCAATGCGATGTAGAAAGTTTAGCTTCAAATCCACGCGAAAAAAATGATTTAGCATCAGATACTTGCGATATTATTGATATAGTTTCAAATGCAGATGAATCAAACGAGTTAGCTTCAAATCCATGCGAAACACATGATTTAGCTGCAAATCAATGCGATGTTCAAGGTTTAGCTTCAAAATCATGCGAAACAAATGATTTAGCTTCAGATACTTGCGATATAAGTGATATAGCCTGAAATGCAGGGGAAACAAACGAGTTAGCTTCCAATTCATGCGAAACACATGAATCAGCTTCAAATCAATGCGATGTAGAAGGTTTTGCTTCAAACCCATGCGAAAAAAATGATTTAGCATCAGATACTTGCGATATAAGTGATATAGTTTCAAATGCAGACGAAACAAACGAGTTAGCTTCAAATCCATGCGAAACACATGATTTAGCTGCAAATCAATGCCATGTTGAAGGTTTAGCTGCAAATTCATGCGGAACAAATGATTTAGCTTCAGATACTTGCGATATAAATGATATAACTTCAAATGCAGATGGAACAAACGAGTTAGCTTCAAATTCATGCGAAACACATGATTTAGCATCAAATCAATGCGATGTAGAAGGATTAGCTTCAAAACCATGCGAAGCAAATGATTTAGCTTCAAACACTTTGGATATAGGGGCTATAGCTTCAACTGCAGATGAATCAAACGAGTTAGCTTCAAGTCCATGCGAAACACATGATTTAGCTGCAAATCAATGCGATGTTGAAGGTTTAGCTGCAAATTCATGCGAAACAAATGATTTAGCTTCAGATATTTGCGATATAAGTGATATAGCCTCAAATGCAGGGGAAACAAACGAGTTAGCTTCCAATCCATGGGAAAAACGTGAATTAGCTTCAAATCAATGCGATGTAGAAGGTTTAGCTTCAAATCCATGCGAAGAATATGATTTAGCATCAGATACTTGCGATATAAGTGATATAGTTTCAAATGGAGACGAAACAAACGAGTTAGCTTCAAATCCATGCGAAACACATGAATTAGCTTCAAATCAATGCGATGTAGAAAGTTTAGCTTCAAATCCATGCGAAAAAAATGATTTAGCATCAGATACTTGCGATATAAGTGATATAGTTTCAAATGCAGACGAAACAAACGAGTTAGCTTCAAATCCATGCGAAACACATGATTTAGCTGCAAATTAATGCGATGTTCAAGGTTTAGCTGCAAATTCATGCGAAACAAATGATTTAGCATCAGATACTTGCGATATAAGTGATATAGCCTCAAATGCAGGGGAAACAAACGAGTTAGCTTCCAATCCATGCGAAACACATGAATTAGCTTCAAATCAACGCGATGTAGAAGGTTTAGCTTCAAATCCATGCGAAAAAAATGATTTAGCATCAGATACTTGCGATATAAGTGAAATAGTTTCAAATGCAGACGAAACAAACGAGTTAGCTTCAAATCCATGCGAAACACATGATTTAGCTGCAAATCAATGCGATGTTGAAGGTTTAGCTGCAAATTCATGCGGAACAAATGATTTAGCTTCAGATACATGCGATATAAATGATATAACTTCAAATGCAGGCGAAACAAACGAGTTAGCTTCTAATCCATGCGAAACTCATGATTTAGCTTCAAATAAATGCGAACTAGATGTCTTAGCTTCAAATCCATTCGAAACAAATGATTTACCTTCAGATACTTGCGATATAAGTGATATAGTTTCAAATGCAGACGAAACAAACTAGTTAGCTTCAAATCCATGCAAAACACATGATTAAGCTTCAAATCAGTGCTATGTAGAAGGTTTAGCTTCAAATTCATGCGACACAAATGATTTAGCTTCAGATACTTGCGATATAAGTGACATAGCTTCAAATGCAGGGGTAACAAACGAGCTAGCTTCAAAAACTTGGGATATAAGTGATATAGCTTCAAATGCAGACGAAACAACCGAGATAGCTTCAAATCCTTGCGAAACACATGATTTAGCTGCAAATCAATGCGATTTAGAAGGTTTTGCTTCAAATCCATGCGAATCACATGATTTAGCTTCAGATAATTGCGATATAAGTGATATAGTTTCAAGTGCAGACGAAACAAACTAGTATGCTTCAAATCCATGCGAAACAAATGATTTAGCATCAGATACTTGCGATATAAGTTATATATCTTGAAATGCAGGGGACACAAACGAGTAAGATTCAAATCAATGTGAAACACATGATTCAGCTGCAAATCAATGCGATGTTGAAGGTTTAGCTTCAAATCCATGCGAAACAAATGATTCAGCTCCAGATTCTAGCGATATAAGTGATATAGCTTCAAATGCAGATGGAACAAACGAGTTAGCTTCAAATTCATGCGAAACACATGATTTAGCATCAAAGCAATGCGATGTAGAAGGATTAGCTTCAAAACCATCCGAAGCAAATGATTGAGCTTCAAACACTTGGGATATAGGGGCTATAGCTTCAACTGCAGACGAATCAAACGAGTTAGCTTCAAGTCCATGCGAAACACATGATTTAGCTGCAAATCAAAGCGATGTAGAAGGTTTAGCTTCAAATCCATGCGAAAAAAATGATTTAGCATCAGATACTTGCGATATAAGTGATATAGTTTCAAATGCAGACGAAACAAACGAGTTAGCTTCAAATCCATGCGAAACACATGATTTAGCTGCAAATCAATGCGGTGTTGAAGGTTTAGCTGCAAATACATGCGGAACAAATGATTAAGCTACAGATACTTGCGATATAAATGATATAACTTCAAATGCAGGCGAAACAAACGAGTTAGCTTCAAATCCATGCGAAACACATGAATAAGCTTCAAATCAATGCGATGTAGAAAGTTAAGCTTCAAATCCATGCGAAAAAAATGATTTAGCATCAGATACTTGCGATATAAGTGATATAGTTTCAAATGCAGACGAATCAAACGAGTTAGCTTCAAGTCCATGCGAAATACATGATTTAGCTGCAAATCAAAGCAATGTAGAAGGTTTAGCTTCAAATCCATGCGAAACAAATGATTTACCTTCAGATAATTGAGATATTAGTAATATAGCTTCAAATGCAGGGAAAACAAACGAGTTAGCTTCAAATCCATGCGGAACACATGATTTAGCTGCAAATCAATGCGATGTTGAAGGTTTAGCTGCAAATTCATGCGGAACAAATGATTTAGCTTCAGATACTTGCGATATAAATGATATAACTTCAAATGCAGGCGAAACAAACGAGTTAGCTTCTAATCCATGCGAAACTCATGATTTAGCATCAAATCAATGCGATGTGGAAGGATTAGCTTCAAAACCATGCGAAGCAAATGATTGAGCTTCAAACACTTTGGATATAGGGGCTGTAGCTTCAACTGCAGACGAATCAAACGAGTTAGCTTCAAGTCCATGCGAAACGCATGATTTAGCTGCAAATCAATGCGATGTTGAAGGTTTAGCTGCCAATTCATGCGAAACAAATGATTTAGCTTCAGATACTTGCGATATAAGTGATATAGCCTCAAATGCAGGGGAAACAAACGAGTTAGCTTCCAATCCATGCGAAACACATGAATTAGCTTCAAATCAATGCGATGTAGAAGGATTAGCTTCATATCCATGGACACAAATGATTTAGCTTTAGATACTTGCGATATAAGTGACATAGCTTCAAATGCAGGGGAAACAAACGAGCTAGCTTCAAAAACTTGGGATATAAGTGGTATAGCTTCAAATGCAGACGAAACAACCGAGATAGCTTCAAATCCTTGCGAAATACATGATTTAGCTGCAAATCAAAGCGATGTAGAAGGTTTAGCTTCAAATCCATGCGAAACAAATGATTTACCTTCAGATACTTGCGATATAAGCGATATAGCATCAAATGCAGACGAATCAAACGAGTTAGCTTCAAATCCATGCGAAACACATGAATTAGCTTCAAATCAATGCGATGTAGAAGGTTTAGCTTCAAATCCATGCGAAAAAAATGATTTAGCATCAGATACTTGCGATATAAGTGAAATAGTTTCAAATGCAGACGAAACAAACGAGTTAGCTTCAAATCCATGCGAAACACATGATTTAGCTTCAAATAAATGCGAACTAGATGTCTTAGCTTCAAATCCATTCGAAACAAATGATTTACCTTCAGATACTTGCGATATAAGTGATATAGTTTCAAATGCAGACGAAACAAACTAGTTAGCTTCAAATCCATGCAAAACACATGATTAAGATTCAAATCAGTGCTATGTAGAAGGTTTAGCATCAAATTCATGCGACACAAATGATTTAGCTTCACATACTTGCGATATAAGTGACATAGCTTCAAATGCAGGGGTAACAAACGAGCTAGCTTCAAAAACTTGGGATATAAGTGATATAGCTTCAAATGCAGACGAAACAACCGAGATAGCTTCAAATCCTTGCGAAACACATGATTTAGCTGCAAATCAATGCGATTTAGAAGGTTTTGCATCAAATCCATGCGAAACAAATGATTTACCTTCAGATACTTGCGATATAAGTGATATAGATTCAAATGCAGACGAAACAACCGAGATAGCTTCAAATCCTTGCGAAACACATGATTTAGCTGCAAATCAATGCGATTTAGAAGGTTTTGCTTCAAATCCATGCGAATCACATGATTTAGCTTCAGATAATTGCGATATTAGCAATATAGCTTCAAATGCAGGGGAAACAAACGAGTTAGCTTCAAATCCATGCGAAACACATGAATTATCTTAAAATCAATGCGATGTAGAAGGTTTAGCATCAAATCCATGCGAAACAAATGATTTAGCTTCAGATACTTGCGATGTATCTGATATAGCTTCAAATGCAGACGAAACAAACGAGCTAGCTTCAACTCCATACGAAACAGATGATTTAGATTCAAATCAATGTTATATGGAAGGTTTAGCTTCAAATTCATGCGACACAAATGATTTAGCTTCAGATACTTGCGATATAAATGATATAAATTCAAATGCAGGCGAAACAAACGAGTGAGCTTCTAATCCATGCGAAACTCATGATTTAGCTTCAAATCAATGCGAACTAGATGTCTTAGCTTCAAATCCATGCGAAACAAATGATTTAGCTTCAGATACTTGCGATATAAGTGATATAGATTCAAGTGCAGACGAAACAAACTAGTTAGCTTCAAATCCATGCGAATCACATGATTTAGCTTCAGATAATTGCGATATTAGTAATATAGCTTCAAATGCACATGGAACAAACGAGTTAGCTTCAAATTCATGCGAAACACATGATTTAGCATCAAATCAATGCGATGTAGAAGGATTAGCTTCAAAACCATGCGAAGCAAATGATTGAGCTTCAAACACTTTGGATATAGGGGCTATAGCTTCAACTGCAGACGAATCAAACGAGTTAGATTCAAGTCCATCCGAAACACATGATTTAGCTGCAAATCAATGCGATGTTGAAGGTTTAGCTGCAAATTCATGCGAAACAAATGATTTAGCTTCAGATACTTGCGATATAAGTGATATAGCCTCAAATGCAGGGGAAACAAACGAGTTAGCTTCCAATCCATGCGAAACACATGAATTAGCTTCAAATCAATGCGATGTAGAAGGTTTAGCTTCAATTCCATGCGAAAAAAATGATTTAGCATCAGATACTTGCGATATAAGTGATATAGTTTCAAATGCAGACGAAACAAACGAGTTAGCTTCAAATCCATGCGAAACACATGATTTAGCTGCAAATCAATGCGATGTTCAAGGTTTAGCTGCAAATTCATGCGAACTCAAATGATTTAGCTTCAGATACTTGCGATATAAGTGATATAGTCTCAAATGCAGGGGAAATAAACGAGTTAGCTTCCAATCCATGCGAAACACATGAATTAGCTCCAAATCAATGCGATGTAGAAGGTTTAGCTTCAAATCCATGCGAAAAAAATGATTTAGCATCAGATACTTGCGATATAAGTGATATAGTTTCAAATGCAGACGAAACAAACGAGTTAGCTTCAAATCCATGCGAAACACATGAATTAGCTTCAAATCAATGCGATGTAGAAGGTTTAGCTTCAAATCCATGCGAAACAAATGATTTAGCATCAGATACTTGCGATATAAGTGATATAGTTTCAAATGCAGACGAAACAAACGAGTTAGCTTCAAATCCATGCGAAACACATGATTCAGCTGCAAATCAATGCGCAGTTGAAGGTTTAGCTGCAAATTCATGCGAAACAAATGATTTAGCTTCAGATACTTGCGATATAAGTGATATAGCCTGAAATGCAGGGGAAACAAACGAGTTAGCTTCCAATCCATGCGAAACACATGATTTAGCATCAGATACTTGCGATATAAGTGATATAGTTTCAAATGCAGACGAAACAAACGAGTTAGCTTCAAATCCATGCGAAACACATGATTTAGCTGCAACTCAATGCGATGTTGAAGGTTTAGCTGCAAATTCATGCGGAACAAATGATTTAGCTTCAGATACTTGCGATATAAATGATATAACTTCAAATGCAGGCGAAACAAACGAGTTAGCTTCTAATCCATGCGAAACTCATGATTTAGCTTCAAATCAATGCGAACTAGATGTCTTAGCTTCTAATCCATGCGAAACAAATGATTTAGCTTCAGATACTTGCGATATAAGCGATATAGCATCAAATGCAGACGAATCAAACGAGTTAGCTTCAAGTCCATGCGAAATACATGATTTAGCTGCAAATCAAAGCAATGTAGAAGGTTTAGCTTCAAATCCATGCGAAACAAATGATTTAACTTCAGATAATTGAGATATTGGTAATATAGCTTCAAATGCAGGGAAAACAAACGAGTTAGCTTCAAATCCATGCGGAACACATGATTTAGCATCAAATCAATGCGATGTGGAAGGATTAGCTTCAAAACCATGCGAAGCAAATGATTGAGCTTCAAACACTTTGAATATAGGGGCTGTAGCTTCAACTGCAGACGAATCAAACGAGTTAGCTTCAAGTCCATGCGAAACGCATGATTTAGCTGCAAATCAATGCAATGTAGAAGGTATAGCTTCAAATCCAAGCGAAACAAATGATTCAGCATCAGATACTTGCGATATAAGTGATATAGCTTCAAATGCAGGAGAAACAGACGAGTTAGCTTCATATCCAAGCAAAACACATTACTAAGCTTCAAATCAATGCTATGTAGGAGGTTTAGCTTCAAATCCATGCGACACAAATGATTTAGCTTTAGATACTTGCGATATAAGTGATATAGCTTCAATTGTAGGGGAAACAAACGAATTAGCATCATATCCATGCAAAACACATGTTTAAACTTCAAATCAATGCTACATGGAAGGTTTAGCTTCAAATGCAGGCGAAACAAACGAGTTTGCATTAAATCCAAGCAAAACACGTTACTAAGCTTCAAATCAAGGCTATGTAGAAGGTTTAGCTTCAAATCCATGCGAAACCAATGATTTAGCTTCAGATACTTGCGATATATGTGGCACAGCTTCAAATGCAGACGAAACAAACTAGTTAGCTTCAATTCCATGCGAAACAAATGATTTAGTTAAAATTAATGCGATGTATAAGGTTTAGCTTCAAATCCATCCGACACAAATGATTTAGATTTAGATAGTTGCGATATAAGTGTTATGGCTTCAATTGTAGGTGAAACAAACGAGTTAGCTTCAAATCCATGCAAAACACATGTTTAAACTTCAAATTAATGCTATGTGGAAGGTTTAACTTCGAATGCAGGCGAAACAAACTAGTTAGCTTTAAATTCAAGCAATACACATTATTATGATTCAAATCAATGCTATGTAGAAGGTTTAGCTTCAAATCCATGCGAAGGCAATGATTTAGATTCAGATGGTTGCGATATAAGTGATATTGCTTCAAATGCAGACGACACAAACGAGTTAGCTTCAAATCCAAGAGAATCACATGATTTAGCTTCATATAAATGCGATGTACAAGGTTTAGCTTCAAATCCATTCGAAACAAATGATTTAGGTTCAGATACTTACGATATAAGTGATATAGCTTCAAATGAGGACAAAACAATCGAGTTAGCTTCAAATCAATGCGAATCACATGATTTAGCAGCAAATCAATGCGATGTAGAAGGTTTAGCTTCAAATCCATGCGAAACAAATGATTTAGCTTCAAACACTTGGGATATGAGTGATATAGCTTCAAATGCAGACGAAGCAAACGAGTTAGCTTCAAATCCATGCAAAACACAAGATTTAGCTGCAAATCAATGCGATGTAGAAGGTTTAGCTTCAAATCCATGCGAAACAAATGATTTAACATCAGGTAGTTGCGATATAAGTGATATAGTTTCAAATGCAGTGGAAACAAACGAGTTAGCTTCAAATCCATACAAAACACATGATTAAGCTTCAAATCAATGCTATGTAGAATTTTTCGCTTCAAATCCATGAGACACTAACGATTTAGCTTCATATACTAGCGATATAAGTGATATAGCTTAAAATGCAGACGAAATAAACGAGTTAGCTTCAAATCCAAGCGAATCACATGATCTAGCTTCAAAGCAGTGCGATTTGGAAGGTTTGTCGCAGGGGTTACTGCGACGGTTTATATAAAATAATCCGAGAGTTTCTTTGGTTTTATATATAACGAGAACTTTAATATAACTTGTAACAAAAGGCGATGAGGTACAGTGTGTAGAAGGTAAAGGTAAACGAGTGACGGATGATACAGAAATATGAACACGTTGGGAGTCGGAGGAAAACTTGCTAACTGACTTCTCGGTCGAGAGGTCCTCGTATTTATTGGTAAGGGAATGTCCTTGGGAAGGGCGAAGGCCTTTTCCGAAGATTTTCCGACCGGGGTGATCCGGGACCTATGGTCCGAAGCTGTGTCCCAACGTTTTTACTGTTTTATTGGGGCGTGTACGCCTTGCGTCGCGAAAACCCGAAAAAGGCATATGTACACCCCGCTTTTGAAGGACGTGTCTTTTTATGTCTGGTCCGCCACATTCACCCCCCTTCCAGTGATTAACGCTAAGGTAGAAAATTGGTTGAGAAAAAAAAATATTATACCTATGGAAGGTCAACGTGGTAATCTAAAATATATACATTTTACTGGGTGAATATGTCGCTTATAACATTGATAATGGTATTAGTAGTGGACAGCACTTTTCATGGTTTATAATATGCGTACGCAAGATATATCGGAGTATATTAATAAGTATGTTCGTGAGCTAACGGCATTCCGAAGAAGTCTGGAAATTTTACTCTTCTACCGGAACGTGTTGTCGTTGGTACGTTTGAAGTGCCTTGTGCTTGTACTTCTGGTTGCAGGTTAGTCTTGTTGTGTTGTGTATTATTGTTTGCGGCATCTTTTAATAAATATGCTGGTTTAAGGCGGTCGATGAAGATTTTTGTATGTTTTCCGGCGATATCAAGGGTAAAATATTTTGTTGCGCGGTCGATTACTGTATATGGTCCATCGTATGGTGGATGTAAGGGTTTTCTTACCCCGTCATGGCGAACGAAGACTTGTTTCGATGTTGCTAGGTCTTTAAAAATAAAAGGGTTTTTCTCTCCGTTTTTAACTGGAGCTGTTGGTTTAATTTCCTTGATATGCTGGCGTAGTTGTTTTACGAAATCATTGGTATCCTGTACTTTATGGTTTTCGAAAAATTCTCCTGGTAAACGGACACTTTCTCCATATACTAGCTCTGTTGAGCTTGCCTGTAGATCTTCTTTGGGTGCTGATCTAATGCCTAATAGAACAATAGGAAGTCGTTGCGTCCATTTGTTGTCTTCATGACACATGATTCCTGCTTTGAGTTGCCTATGAAATCGTTCAACCATTCCGTTGGCTTGCGGGTGGTATGCAGTTGTCATAAGGTGTGAGGCGCCAATCAAACGGGTTGATTCTTTGAATAACTGTGATGTGAACTGTCTTCCTTGGTCGGTTGTTATTCTCGCGGGGACTCCGAAGCGGCTAATCCAGTTCATAAAAACTTTTGCGACTGCTTCTGCGGCGATTTCTTCCACTGGCCAGGCTTCGGGCCATCGCGTGAATCGGTCCACGCACGTTACGCAGTACTTGAAACCTTCTGAGGATGTCATCGGGCCAACTATGTCCATATGAATGTGCTGGAATCTAGCGCTCGGTGTTTCAAATTTGCCTATAGGTGAAGACACGTGTTTAAATATTTTTGCTTTTTGGCATTGTATGCATGTTCGAACCCATTGTGTTCAATCTTTCCGCATGGATGGCCACACAAACCTTTCTGAAATAAGTTTTATGGTGGCCCGTGTACCTGGGTGGGCTAATCCATGGATCTGTTGGAAAACCTTGTTGCGAAATGACGGTACAATATAAGGGCGGGCTCTCTGTGTAGAAATATCGCAGTAGATGTTGGCTTTACACGGTTCAAAGAAAATAGATTTTAGTTGTAGGTTTGTATCGGATTGCAATAAATGTTGTAGTTCTTCGTCATCGGTTTGTGCTGCGGCGAGAGCTGAATGATTGATCTCTTCGATTTCTTCGATTCTCGATAAAGCGTCTGCGACTACATTATTTATGCCCGAAATATGTTTTATGTCCGATGTGAATTGTGAAATGTAGTCAAAGTAACGGAACTGCCTTGGGGATTTTTCTTTCTTTTGGTTAAAAACATAAGTAAGCGGTTTGTGGTCGGCGAATATGGTGAAGTTTCTGCCTTCTACAGCGTAAATGAAGTACTTTATGGCTTCGTAAATAGCGAGAAGCTCGCGATCGTACGCGCTATACTTAGCTTGTGTTTTTGTCAGGGGGCGAGAGAAAAATCCAAGTGGTTGCCAATCGTTGTTTGTCCTTTGTTGCAAAACGGCTCCTATCGCGTGGTCAGAAGCGTCCACAGTTATTGATAATGGAGCATTTATTGCTGGATGTACCAACAGCGTGGCGTTTGCTAGGCCTTCTTTTATTGCGGCGAAAGCTTGTTTGGCCTCTTCGGTCCAATTGATAGGTTTGTTACCTGTCATTTTTGGGCCTGTCAGTAGGCCGTTAAGGGGCTTTTGTCGTGTCGCAGCTGCTGGCAGGAATCGGCGGTAGAAGTTAACCATCCCAAGGAAACGGCGTAATTGTTTTACGGTTGTCGGCTGAGGGAAGTTTTTTACGGCGTCGACCTTATGTTCGGGTGGGCGAGTGCCCTTCTCGTCTACCTGGTAGCCGAGAAATTTGACCTGAGAGGCTCCGAATACGCATTTGCTTGGGTTTATGACAATGCCATATTCCTTAAATCTTTTGAAAATAATCTCGAGGTGTTGCAGATGTTCGCTCGGGTTTGCGGAAGCTATTAAAAAGTCGTCGAGATAGGCGAAAACGAAATCCAAACCTCGCGTAACTTCGTCTATAAATCTCTGAAAAGTTTGAGCTAACCCGCAAAGGCCGAAGGATCCGTATAAATATTCAAATAAACCAAAAGGTGTGATTACGGCGGTTTTTGGAATATCCTCCGCAGCTATCGGTATCTGGTGGTAAGCGCGCACGAAGTCGATGGTTGAAAAGATTGTTTCCCCGTGTAGATTTTGTGAGAAATCTTCGATGCGTCGTATTCGATATCTATTCGGAATTGTTCGTTTATTCAGCCCGCGGTAGTCGACGCAAGGGCGCCATTCTCCGTTCTTTTTCGTGAACATGTGCAACGGTGATGACCATGGGCTCTTAGAAGGTCGAATAATCCCTTGCTTGAGCAGCAGGTCAAATTCCGCTTTTGCTGCTTTATAACGGTCCGGTGCGAGTCGTCGGAATTTGTGAGAGATAGGCGGTCCGGGGGTCGTTTCAATATGGTGCTCGATACTGTGTTTTGCACGCAGTAGGCCGAGTTTCTCCAACGTCGTATCCGTGTGCGTAGCGAGGATTGCTCGTACATGCGTCGGCAACCGGTTGAGCCATATAGATCGAACTATATTGTCCGGCACTGAATTTTCCAGCCCCCTTAGGTACCGCAAAAACTGTGAAGGTTTCCGGTCCCCTATTTCCTCTCGCTCCAGGAGTCGCTGAAGACGCGATTCGTTCGACTGCGAGAGGCGCGATATGAGCGTCTCTTTCAAAATTTTGAAGGGATTTTCAGCTGGCGGGTTGATAATTAGATCCTGTACCTCGGTTGCGTACTTGGTTTCCAAGTTCGAGGCTGCGTACCAGAACTTCTTATTCTCGCTTTTTATTCCCGCTATGAGAAACTGTCCTTCCAGTTGTGCAAACCACATAGCTGGTACCTCGGGTGTGAAGCTAGGTACGCGTATATTAATTTGATTTACCTCTACACCGGAGACAGTAGTTTGGATGGGGCTGGCGTCCGTCATTTCGTATGTATTAAAAAAAAGTTCACACAGTTTGTATAACACCACTCGGGTCGCGAAGTTCGTATGTTGCCGAACGAATGTCACTAAAAGTCGCTAAGTTCTCGGTTATAACGCACTCGCGGTACTCTCGGATCACGTCGGGGTCACCAGTTTGTCGCAGGGGTTACTGCGACGGTTTATATAAAATAATCCGAGAGAGTTTTTGGTTTTTATATAACGAGAACTTTAATATAACTTGTAACAAAAGGCGATGAGGTACAGTGTGTAGAAGGTAAAGGTAAACGAGTGACGGATGATACAGAAATATGAACACGTTGAGAGTTGGAGGAAAACTTGCTAACTGACTTCTCGGTCGAGAGGTCCTCGTATTTATTGGTAAGGGAAAGTCCTTGGGAAGGGCGAAGGCCTTTCCCGAAGATTTTCCGACCGGGGTGATCCGGGACCTATGGTTCGAAGCTGTGTCCCAACGATTTTATTGTTTTATTGGGGCGTGTACGCCTTGCGTCGCGAAAACCCGAAAAAGGCATATGTACACCCCGCTTTTGAAGGACGTGTCTTTTTATGTCTGGTCCGCCACAAAGGTTTAACTTCAAATCCAGGCGAAACAAATAATTTACTTTCAAACGCTTGGGATATAAGTGATATAGCTTCAAATGCAGACGAAACAAACGTGTTAGCTTCAAATCCATGCGAAACAAATGATTTATCATCAGATAGTTGCGATATAAGTGATATAGTTTCAAATGCAGGGGAAACAAACGAGTTAGCTTCAAATCCATACAAAACACATGATTAAGCTTCAAATCAATGCTATGTAGAATTTTTCGCTTCAAATCCATGAGACACTAATGATTTAGCTTCATATAATAGCGATATAAGTGATATAGCTAAAAATGGAGACGAAACAAACGAGTTAGCTTCAAATCCAAGCGAATCACATGATTTAGCTTCAAAGCAGTGCGATTTAGAAGTTTTAACTTCAAATCCAAGCGAAACAAATAATTTACTTTCAAACGCTTGGGATATAAGTGATATAGCTTCAAATGCAGACGAAACAAACGAGTTAGCTTCAAATCCATGCGAAACACATGATTTAGCAGCAAATCAATGCGATGTAGAAGGTTTAGCTTCAAATCCATGCGAAACCAATGATTTAGCTTCAGATACTTGCGATATAAGTGGCATAGCTTCAAATGCAGACGAAACAAACGACTTAGCTTCCAATCGAAGCGAATCACATGATTTAGCTTCAAATCCATGCGAAACCAATAATTTAGCTCCAGATACTTGCGATCTAAGAGTGATATAGCTTCACATGCAGACGCAACAAACGAGTTGGCTTCATATCCAAGCGAAACACATGATTTAGCTTCAAATCGATGCCATGTAGAAGGTTTAGTTTCAAATCCATGCGAAACAAATGATTTAGCATCAGATACTTGCGATATAAATGATACAGCTTCACATGCAGACGCAACAAACGAGTTAGCTTCAGATACATGCGAAACAAATGGTTTAGGTTGAGATACTTGCGACATAAGTGATATAGCGTCAAATGCAGACAAAACAAAAACGAGTTAGCTTCAAATCCAAGCGAATCACACGATTTAGCTTCTAATAAATGCGATTTATAAGGATTAGCTTCAAATCCATGCGAAACAAATGATTCCGCATCAGATAATTGCGATATAAGTGATATAGCTTCAAATGCAGGGGAAACAATTGATTTAGCAGCAGATACGTGCGATATAAGTGATATAGCTTCAAATGCAGACGAAACAAACGAGTTAGCTTCAAATCCAAGCGAAACACATGATTTAGCTTCAAATCAATGAGATCTAGAAGGTTTAGCTTCAAATTCAAGCGACACACATGATTTAGCTTCAGATCAATGCGATGTAGAAAGTTTAGATTCAAATCCATGCGAAACGAATGATTTAGCTTCAAACACTTGGGATATAAGTGATATAGCTTCAAATTCAGACAAAACAAACGAGTTAGCTTCAAAATCCATGCGATACACATCGTTTAGCTTCAAACCGATGCGAAGTAGAAGGCATAGCTTCAAATCCATGCGAAGCCAATGATTTAGCTTCAGATACTTGCGATATAAGTGATATAGCTTCAAATGCAAACGAAACAAACGAGTTAGCTTCAAATTCATGCAAAGCAAATGATTTTTCTTCAAATACTTGCGATATAAGTGATAAAGCTTCAAATGCCGACGAAGCAAACGAGCTAGCTTCAAATCTATACGATGTAGAAGGTTTAGCTTCAAATCCATGCGAAACCAATGATTTAGCTTGAGATACTTGCGATATAAGTGATATAGATTCAAATGCAGACGAAACAAACGAGGTAGCTTCAAATATATGCGATGTAGAAGGCTTAGCTTCAAATCCATGCGAAACAAATGAATTAGCATCAGATACTTGCGATATAAGTGATATAACTTCAAATTCAGACGAAACAAACGTGTTAGCTTCAAATCCAAGAGAATTACATGATTTAGCTTCAAATAAATGCGATTTAGAAGGTTTAGCTTCAAATCCATGCGAAACACATGATTTAGCTTCAAATCAATGCTAAGTAGAAGGCTTAGTTTCAAATCCATGAGAAACAATTGGTTTGGCTTCAAATACTTGTGATATAGATGACTTAGCTTCAACCTCATGCGAAGCAAACGAGTTAGCATCAAATCCACGCGAATCACATGATTTAGCTTCAAATTAATGCGAAGTAGAAGGCTTAGCATCAAGTCCAAACGAATCAAATGGTTTAGCTTCACTTAATAGATAGGTATTGTATACATGTATACAATACTAGTAAACAAGTATATCGCAAGTATTGTAACTAATTCATCGATTTGAAGCTAACTCGTTTGTTTCCCCTGCATTACAAGCTATATTACTAATATCGCAATTATCTGAAGCTAAATCATGTGATTTGCTTGGATTTGAAGCTTAGCCTTCACCTTCGCAAATGATTTGAAGCTAAATCATTTGTGGCGCATGGATTTGAAGCAATCACGTTTGTTTCTCCTATATTTGAAGCTATATCACTTATATCGCATGTATCTGATGCTATGTCATATGTATTGCATTGATTTGAAGCTAAATCTTCCACATCGCATTGGTTTCAAGCTAAACCTTCTACATCGAATTGATTTGAAGCTAAATCATGTGTTTCGTATGGAATTGAAGCTAGCTCGTTTGTTTCCCCTGCATTTGAGCTATATCACATATATCGCAAGTATCTGATGCTAAATCATTTGTTTCGCACAGATTTGAAGCTAAACCTTCCACATCGCATTGATTTGCAGCTAAGTCATGTGTTTCGCATGGATTTGAAGCTAACTCGTTTGTTCCGCCTGCATTTGAAGCTATATCACTTATATCGCAAGTGTTTGAAGCTAAATCATTTGTTTGGCATGGATTTGAAGCTAAAACCTTCTACGTAGCATTAATTTGAAGCTTAATCACGTGTTTTGCATGGATTTGAAGCTAACTCGTTTGTTTCCCCTGCATTTGAAGCTATATCACTTATATCCCAAGTGTCTGAAGCTAAATCATTTGTTTCGCATGGATTTGTAGCTAAACCTAATACATCGCATTGATTTGAAGATTACACATGTGTTTTGCTTGGATTTGAAGCTAACTCGTTTGTTTCCCCAACAATTGAAGCTATATCACTTATATCGCAATTATCTAATGCTAAATCATTTGCGTCGCATGGATTTGAAGCTAAACCGTCTACATCGCATTGATTTGAAGCTAAATCTTGTGTATCGCGTGGATTTTTAAACTAACCCGTTTGGTTCGTCTGCATTTGAAGCTACATGACTTATATCCCAAGTGTTTGAAGCTAAATCATTTGTTTCGCATGAGTTTGAAGCTAATCCTTCTTCTTCGAATTGATTTGAAGCTAAATCATGTATTTTGCATGGATTTGAGGCTAACTCGTTTGTTTCCCCTGCATTTGAAGCTATATCACTTATATCGCAAGTATCTGATTCTAAATCATTTTTTCCGCATGGATTTGAAGCTAAACCTTCTACATCGCATTGATATGAAGCTAATTCATGTGTTTTGCATCGATTTGAAGCTAACTCGTTTGTTTCGTCTGCAATTGAAGCTATATCACTTATATCCCGATTGCTTGAAGCTAAATCATTTGTTTCGCATGGATTTGAAGCTATCTCGTTCGTTTCGCCTGCATTTGAAGCTGTATCACTTATATTGCAAGTATCTGAAGCTAAATCATTTGTGTTGCATGGATTTGAAGCTAAACCTTCCACATAACATTGATTTGAATCTAAATCATCTGTTTCGTATGGAGTTGAAGCTAGCTCGTTTGTTTCTTCTGCATTTGAAGATAAATAACATATATCGCAAGTATCTGAAGCTAAATCATTTGTTTCGCGTGGATTTGAAGCTAACTCGTTTGTTTCCCCTGCATTTCAAGCTATATTACTAATATCGCAATTATCTGAAGCTAAATCATGTGATTCGCTTGGATTTGAAGCTTAGCCTTCACCTTCGCAATTGATTTGAAGCTAAATCATTTGTGGCGCATGGATTTGAAGCAATCTCGTTTGTTTTTCCTGCATTTGAAGCTATATCACTTATATCGTATGTATCTGATGCTATGTCATATGTGTTGCATTGATTTGAAGCTAAACCTTCCACATCGCATTGGTTTCAAGCTAAACCTTCTACATCGCATTGATTTGAAGCTAAATTCATGTATTTCGGATGGAGTTGAAGCTAGCTCATTGTTTCCCCTGCATTTGAAGCTATATCACATATATTTTTTCGCATGTATCTGATGCTAAATCATTTGTTTCGCACGGATTTGAAGCTAAACCTTCCACATCGCATTGATTTGCAGCTAAGTCATGTGTTTCGCATGGATTTGAAGCTAACTCGTTTGTGCCGCCTCCATTTGAAGCTATATCACTTATATCGCAAGTGTTTGAAGCTAAATCATTTGTTTCGCATGGATTTGAAGCTAACCTAATACATCGCATTGATATGTAGCTAAATCATGTGTTTCGCTTGGATTTGAAGCTAAACCTTCTACATCGCACTGATTTGAAGCTGAATCATGTGTTTCGCTTGGATTGGAAGCTATCTCGTTTGTTTCTTCTGCATTTGAAACTATATCACTTATATCCCAACTGATTGAAGCTCAATCGTTTGCTTCTCATGGATTGGAAGCTAATCCTTCTACATCGCATTGATTTGAAGCTAAATCATGTGTTTCGCATGGATTTTAATCTAACTCGTTTGTATTCCCTGAATTTGAAACTATATCCGTTATGTCGCAAGTATCGTATTCTAAATCATTTGTTTCGCATGGATTTGAAGCTAACTCGTTCGTTTCGCCTGCATTTGAAGCTGTATCACTTATATTGCAAGTATCTGAAGCTAAATCATTTGTGTTGCATGGATTTGAAGCTAAACGTTCCACATAACATTGATTTCAATCTAAATCATCCGTTTCGTATGGAGTTGAAGCTAGCTCGTTTGTTTCTTCTGCATTTGAAGACAAATAACATATATCGCAAGTATCTGAAGCTAAATCATTTGTTTCGCGTGGATTTGAAGATTAGCCTTCACCTTCGCAATTGATTTGAATCTAAATCATTTGTTGCGCATGGATTTGAAGCAATCTCGTTTGTTTCTCCTGCATTTGAAGCTATATCACATATATCGCAAGTATCTGATGCTAAATCATTTGTTTCGCACGGATTTGAAGCTAAACCTTCAACATCGCATTGATTTGGAGCTAAATCATGTGCTTCGTATGGACTTGAAGCTATCTCGTTTGTTGCCCCTGCATTTGAAGCTACATCATTTATATCGAAAGTATTTGAAGCTAAATCATTTGTGACGCATGGATTTGAAGCAAACTCGTTTGTTTCTCCTGCATTTGAAGCTATATCACTTATATCGCATGTATCTGATGCTATGTCATATGTGTCGCATTGATTTGAAGCTAAACCTTCCACATCGCATTGGTTTGAAGCTAAACCTTCTACATCGCATTGATTTGGAGCTAAATCATGTGTTTCGTATGGAGTTGAAGCTAGCTCGTTTGTTGCCCCTGCATTTGAAGCTATATCACATATATCGCAAGTATCTGATGCTAAATCATTTGTTTCGCACGGATTTGAAGCTAAACCTTCTACATCGCATTGATTTGGAGCTAAATCATGTGCTTCGTATGGAGTTGAAGCTATCTCGTTTGTTGCCCCTGCATTTGAAGCTATATCATATATATCGCAAGTATCTGAATCTAAATCATATGTTTTGCATGGATTTGAAGCTAAACCTTCTACGTAGCATTGATTTGAAGCTTAATCATGTGTTTTGCACGGATTTGAAGCTAACTCGTGTGTTTAACTGCATCTGAAGCTATATCACTTATATCGCAAGTATCTGATGCTAAACCATTTTTTTCGCATGGATTTGAAGCTAAACCTTCTACATCGCATTGATTTGAAGCTAAATCATGTGTTTCGCATGGATTTTAATCTAACTCGTTTGTATTCCCTGAATTTGAAACTATATCCGTTATGTCGCAAGTATCGTATTCTAAATCATTTGTTTCGCATGGATTTGAAGCTAACTCGTTCGTTTCGCCTGCATTTGAAGCTGTATCACTTATATTGCAAGTATCTGAAGCTAAATCATTTGTGTTGCATGGATTTGAAGCTAAACCTTCCACATAACATTGATTTGAATCTAAATCATCTGTTTCGTATGGAGTTGAAGCTAGCTCGTTTGTTTCTTCTGCATTTGAAGATAAATAACATATATCGCAAGTATCTGAAGCTAAATCATTTGTTTCGCGTGGATTTGAGGCTAACTCGTTTGTTTCCCCTGCATTTCAAGCTATATTAGTAATATCGCAATTATCTGAAGCTAAGTCATGTGATTCGCTTGGATTTGAAGATTAGCCTTCACCTTCGCAATTGATTTGAATCTAAATCATTTGTTGCGCATGGTTTTGAAGCAATCTCGTTTGTTTCGCCTGCATTTGAAGCTATATCGCTTATATCGCAAGTATCTGAACCTAAATCATTTGTTTCGGATGGATTTGAAGCTAAACCTTCTACATCGCATTGATTTGAAGCTAAATCTTGTGTATCGCATGGATTTGAAGCTAACTCGTTTGTTTCCCCTGCATTTGAATCTATATCACTTACATCGCAAGTATTTGAAGCTAAATCATTTGTTCCGCATGGATTTGATGCTAAACCTTCTACATCGCATTGATTTGAAGCTAAATCTTCTACATCGCATTGATTTGCAGCTAAGTCATGTGTTTTGCTTTGATATGAAGATAACTCGTATGTTTCCCCTACATTTGAAGCTATATCACTAATATCGCAAGAATCTGATGCTAAATCATTTGCGTCGCATGGATTTGAAGCGAACTCGTTCGTTCCGCCTGCATTTGAAGTTGTATCACTTATATTGCAAGTATCTGAAGCTAAATCATTTGTTTTGCATGGATTTGAAGCTAAACCTTCTAAGTAGCATTGATTTCAAGCTTAATCATGTGTTTTGCATGGATTTGAAGCTAACTCGTGTGTTTCTCCTGCATTTGAAGCTATATCACTTATATCGCAAGTATCTGATGCTAAATCATTTTTTCCGCATGGATTTGAATCTAAACCTTCTACATCGCATTGATATGAAGCTAATTCATGTGTTTTGCATCGATTTGAAGCTTACTCGTTTGTTTCGTCTGCAATTGAAGCTATATCACTTATATCCCGATTGCTTGAAGCTAAATCATTTGTTTCGCATGGATTTGAAGCTAACTCGTTCGTTTCGCCTGCATTTGAAGCTGTATCACTTATATTGCAAGTATCTGAAGCTAAATCATTTGTGTTGCATGGATTTGAAGCTAAACCTTCCACGTAACATTGATTTGAAGCTAAATCATGTGTTTCGCATGGATTTGAAGCTAATTCGTTTGTATCCCCTGCATTTGAAGCTATATCATTTATATCGCAAGTATCTGATACTAAATCATTTGTTTCGCATGGATTTGAAGCTAAACCTTCCACACAGCATTGATTTGAAGCTTAATCATGTGTTTTGCATGGATTTGCAGCAAACTCGTTTGTTTCGTCTGCATTTGGAGGTATTTCACTTATATCGCAAGTATCTGAAACTAAATCATTTGTGCCGCATGGATTTGAAGCTAAACCTACTACATCGCATAGATTTGTAGCTAAATCATGTGGTTCGCATGGATTTGCAGCTAACTCGTTCGTTTAGCCTGCAGTTGAATCTATATCACTTATATCGCTAGTATCTGAAGCTAAATCATTTGTTTCGCATGAATTTGATGCTAACTATTTCGTTTCGCCTGCATTTGAAGTTATATCAGTTATATCGCAAGTTTCTGATGCTACATCATATGTTTCGCATGGATTTGAAGCTAACTCGTTTGTTCCGCCTGCATTTGAAGCTATATCACTTATATCGCAAGTGTTTGAAGCTAAATCATTTGTTTGGCATGGATTTGAAGCTAAAACCTTCTACGTAGCATTAATTTGAAGCTTAATCACGTGTTTTGCATGGATTTGAAGCTAACTCGTTTGTTTCCCCTGCATTTGAAGCTATATCACTTATATCCCAAGTGTCTGAAGCTAAATCATTTGTTTCGCATGGATTTGTAGCTAAACCTAATACATCGCATTGATTTGAAGATTACACATGTGTTTTGCTTGGATTTGAAGCTAACTCGTTTGTTTCCCCAACAATTGAAGCTATATCACTTATATCGCAATTATCTAATGCTAAATCATTTGCGTCGCATGGATTTGAAGCTAAACCGTCTACATCGCATTGATTTGAAGCTAAATCTTGTGTATCGCGTGGATTTTTAAACTAACCCGTTTGGTTCGTCTGCATTTGAAGCTACATGACTTATATCCCAAGTGTTTGAAGCTAAATCATTTGTTTCGCATGAGTTTGAAGCTAATCCTTCTTCTTCGAATTGATTTGAAGCTAAATCATGTATTTTGCATGGATTTGAGGCTAACTCGTTTGTTTCCCCTGCATTTGAAGCTATATCACTTATATCGCAAGTATCTGATTCTAAATCATTTTTTCCGCATGGATTTGAAGCTAAACCTTCTACATCGCATTGATATGAAGCTAATTCATGTGTTTTGCATCGATTTGAAGCTAACTCGTTTGTTTCGTCTGCAATTGAAGCTATATCACTTATATCCCGATTGCTTGAAGCTAAATCATTTGTTTCGCATGGATTTGAAGCTATCTCGTTCGTTTCGCCTGCATTTGAAGCTGTATCACTTATATTGCAAGTATCTGAAGCTAAATCATTTGTGTTGCATGGATTTGAAGCTAAACCTTCCACATAACATTGATTTGAATCTAAATCATCTGTTTCGTATGGAGTTGAAGCTAGCTCGTTTGTTTCTTCTGCATTTGAAGATAAATAACATATATCGCAAGTATCTGAAGCTAAATCATTTGTTTCGCGTGGATTTGAAGCTAACTCGTTTGTTTCCCCTGCATTTCAAGCTATATTACTAATATCGCAATTATCTGAAGCTAAATCATGTGATTCGCTTGGATTTGAAGCTTAGCCTTCACCTTCGCAATTGATTTGAAGCTAAATCATTTGTGGCGCATGGATTTGAAGCAATCTCGTTTGTTTTTCCTGCATTTGAAGCTATATCACTTATATCGTATGTATCTGATGCTATGTCATATGTGTTGCATTGATTTGAAGCTAAACCTTCCACATCGCATTGGTTTCAAGCTAAACCTTCTACATCGCATTGATTTGAAGCTAAATCATGTATTTCGGATGGAGTTGAAGCTAGCTCATTGTTTCCCCTGCATTTGAAGCTATATCACATATATCGCATGTATCTGATGCTAAATCATTTGTTTCGCACGGATTTGAAGCTAAACCTTCCACATCGCATTGATTTGCAGCTAAGTCATGTGTTTCGCATGGATTTGAAGCTAACTCGTTTGTGCCGCCTCCATTTGAAGCTATATCACTTATATCGCAAGTGTTTGAAGCTAAATCATTTGTTTCGCATGGATTTGAAGCTAAACCTAATACATCGCATTGATATGTAGCTAAATCATGTGTTTCGCTTGGATTTGAAGCTAAACCTTCTACATCGCACTGATTTGAAGCTGAATCATGTGTTTCGCTTGGATTGGAAGCTATCTCGTTTGTTTCTTCTGCATTTGAAACTATATCACTTATATCCCAACTGATTGAAGCTCAATCGTTTGCTTCTCATGGATTGGAAGCTAATCCTTCTACATCGCATTGATTTGAAGCTAAATCATGTGTTTCGCATGGATTTTAATCTAACTCGTTTGTATTCCCTGAATTTGAAACTATATCCGTTATGTCGCAAGTATCGTATTCTAAATCATTTGTTTCGCATGGATTTGAAGCTAACTCGTTCGTTTCGCCTGCATTTGAAGCTGTATCACTTATATTGCAAGTATCTGAAGCTAAATCATTTGTGTTGCATGGATTTGAAGCTAAACGTTCCACATAACATTGATTTCAATCTAAATCATCCGTTTCGTATGGAGTTGAAGCTAGCTCGTTTGTTTCTTCTGCATTTGAAGACAAATAACATATATCGCAAGTATCTGAAGCTAAATCATTTGTTTCGCGTGGATTTGAAGATTAGCCTTCACCTTCGCAATTGATTTGAATCTAAATCATTTGTTGCGCATGGATTTGAAGCAATCTCGTTTGTTTCTCCTGCATTTGAAGCTATATCACATATATCGCAAGTATCTGATGCTAAATCATTTGTTTCGCACGGATTTGAAGCTAAACCTTCAACATCGCATTGATTTGGAGCTAAATCATGTGCTTCGTATGGACTTGAAGCTATCTCGTTTGTTGCCCCTGCATTTGAAGCTACATCATTTATATCGAAAGTATTTGAAGCTAAATCATTTGTGACGCATGGATTTGAAGCAAACTCGTTTGTTTCTCCTGCATTTGAAGCTATATCACTTATATCGCATGTATCTGATGCTATGTCATATGTGTCGCATTGATTTGAAGCTAAACCTTCCACATCGCATTGGTTTGAAGCTAAACCTTCTACATCGCATTGATTTGGAGCTAAATCATGTGTTTCGTATGGAGTTGAAGCTAGCTCGTTTGTTGCCCCTGCATTTGAAGCTATATCACATATATCGCAAGTATCTGATGCTAAATCATTTGTTTCGCACGGATTTGAAGCTAAACCTTCTACATCGCATTGATTTGGAGCTAAATCATGTGCTTCGTATGGAGTTGAAGCTATCTCGTTTGTTGCCCCTGCATTTGAAGCTATATCATATATATCGCAAGTATCTGAATCTAAATCATATGTTTTGCATGGATTTGAAGCTAAACCTTCTACGTAGCATTGATTTGAAGCTTAATCATGTGTTTTGCACGGATTTGAAGCTAACTCGTGTGTTTAACTGCATCTGAAGCTATATCACTTATATCGCAAGTATCTGATGCTAAACCATTTTTTTCGCATGGATTTGAAGCTAAACCTTCTACATCGCATTGATTTGAAGCTAAATCATGTGTTTCGCATGGATTTTAATCTAACTCGTTTGTATTCCCTGAATTTGAAACTATATCCGTTATGTCGCAAGTATCGTATTCTAAATCATTTGTTTCGCATGGATTTGAAGCTAACTCGTTCGTTTCGCCTGCATTTGAAGCTGTATCACTTATATTGCAAGTATCTGAAGCTAAATCATTTGTGTTGCATGGATTTGAAGCTAAACCTTCCACATAACATTGATTTGAATCTAAATCATCTGTTTCGTATGGAGTTGAAGCTAGCTCGTTTGTTTCTTCTGCATTTGAAGATAAATAACATATATCGCAAGTATCTGAAGCTAAATCATTTGTTTCGCGTGGATTTGAGGCTAACTCGTTTGTTTCCCCTGCATTTCAAGCTATATTAGTAATATCGCAATTATCTGAAGCTAAGTCATGTGATTCGCTTGGATTTGAAGATTAGCCTTCACCTTCGCAATTGATTTGAATCTAAATCATTTGTTGCGCATGGTTTTGAAGCAATCTCGTTTGTTTCGCCTGCATTTGAAGCTATATCGCTTATATCGCAAGTATCTGAACCTAAATCATTTGTTTCGGATGGATTTGAAGCTAAACCTTCTACATCGCATTGATTTGAAGCTAAATCTTGTGTATCGCATGGATTTGAAGCTAACTCGTTTGTTTCCCCTGCATTTGAATCTATATCACTTACATCGCAAGTATTTGAAGCTAAATCATTTGTTCCGCATGGATTTGATGCTAAACCTTCTACATCGCATTGATTTGAAGCTAAATCTTCTACATCGCATTGATTTGCAGCTAAGTCATGTGTTTTGCTTGATATGAAGATAACTCGTATGTTTCCCCTACATTTGAAGCTATATCACTAATATCGCAAGAATCTGATGCTAAATCATTTGCGTCGCATGGATTTGAAGCGAACTCGTTCGTTCCGCCTGCATTTGAAGTTGTATCACTTATATTGCAAGTATCTGAAGCTAAATCATTTGTTTTGCATGGATTTGAAGCTAAACCTTCTAAGTAGCATTGATTTCAAGCTTAATCATGTGTTTTGCATGGATTTGAAGCTAACTCGTGTGTTTCTCCTGCATTTGAAGCTATATCACTTATATCGCAAGTATCTGATGCTAAATCATTTTTTTCCGCATGGATTTGAATCTAAACCTTCTACATCGCATTGATATGAAGCTAATTCATGTGTTTTGCATCGATTTGAAGCTTACTCGTTTGTTTCGTCTGCAATTGAAGCTATATCACTTATATCCCGATTGCTTGAAGCTAAATCATTTGTTTCGCATGGATTTGAAGCTAACTCGTTCGTTTCGCCTGCATTTGAAGCTGTATCACTTATATTGCAAGTATCTGAAGCTAAATCATTTGTGTTGCATGGATTTGAAGCTAAACCTTCCACGTAACATTGATTTGAAGCTAAATCATGTGTTTCGCATGGATTTGAAGCTAATTCGTTTGTATCCCCTGCATTTGAAGCTATATCATTTATATCGCAAGTATCTGATACTAAATCATTTGTTTCGCATGGATTTGAAGCTAAACCTTCCACACAGCATTGATTTGAAGCTTAATCATGTGTTTTGCATGGATTTGCAGCAAACTCGTTTGTTTCGTCTGCATTTGGAGGTATTTCACTTATATCGCAAGTATCTGAAACTAAATCATTTGTGCCGCATGGATTTGAAGCTAAACCTACTACATCGCATAGATTTGTAGCTAAATCATGTGGTTCGCATGGATTTGCAGCTAACTCGTTCGTTTAGCCTGCAGTTGAATCTATATCACTTATATCGCTAGTATCTGAAGCTAAATCATTTGTTTCGCATGAATTTGATGCTAACTATTTCGTTTCGCCTGCATTTGAAGTTATATCAGTTATATCGCAAGTTTCTGATGCTACATCATATGTTTCGCATGGATTTGAAGCTAAAACTTCTACATCGCTTTGATTTGAAGCTAAATCATGTGATTCGCTTGGATTTGAAGCTAACTCGTTTGATTCGCCTGCATTTGATGCCATATCACATATATCGGAAGTATCTGAATCTAAACCATATGTTTCGATTGGATTTGAAGTTAAACCTTCTACATCGGATTGATTTGCAGCTAAATCACGTATTTCGCATGGATTTGAAGGTAACTCGTTTGTTTCCCCTGCATTTGAAGCTATATCACTTATATCGCTAGTATCTGAAGCTAAATCATTTGTTTCGCATGGATTTGAAGCTAAACCTTCTACATCGCATTGATTTTCAGTTTAATCATGTGTTTCGCATGGATTTGAAGCTAACTCGTTTGTTTCGCATGCAGCTGAAGCTATATCACTTATATCCCAAGTGTTTGATGCTAACTCATTTGTTTCGCATGAATTTGAAGCTAAACCTTCCACATCGCATTGATTTGAAGGTTAATCATGTGTTTCGCATGGATTTGAAGCTAATTCGTTTGTATCCCCTGCATTTGAAGCTATATCATTTATATCGCAAGTATCTGATACTAAATCATTTGTTTCGCACGGACTTGAAGCTAAACCTTCCACACAGCATTGATTTGAAGCTTAATCATGTGTTTGCATGGATTTGCAGCAAACTCGTTCGTTTCGTCTGCATTTGGAGGTATATCACTTATATCGCAAGTATCTGAAACTAAATCATTTGTGTCGCATGGATTTGAAGATAAACCTACTACATCGCATAGATTTGTAGCTAAATCATGTGTTTCGCATGGATTTGCAGCTAACTCGTTCGTTTAGCCTGCAGTTGAATCTATATCACTTATATCGCAAGTATTTGGAGCTAAATCATTTATTCCGCATGGATTTGAAGCTGAGCCTTCTACATCGCATTGATTTGAAGCTTAATCATGTGTGTCGCATGGATTTGAAGCTAACTCGTTTGTTTGGCCTGCAGTTGAATCTATATCACTTATATCGCAAGTATTTGGAGCTAAATCATTTGTTCCGCATGGATTTGAAGCTGAGCCTTCTACATCGTATTGATTTGAAGCTTAATCATGCGTGTCGCATGGAGTTGAAGCTAGCTCGTTTGTTTCGTCTGCATTTGAACGTATATCTCTTATAACGCAATTATCTGATGATAAATCATTTGTTCCGCATGGATTTGAAGCTAAGCCTTCTACTTCGCATTGATTTGAAGCTAAATCATGTGTATGGCATGCATTTTGAAGCTAACTCCTTTGATTCGTCTGCATTTGAAGCTATATCACTTATATCCCATGTGTTTGAAACTAAATCACTTGTTTCGCATGGATTTGAAGCTAAACCTTCTACACCGCATTGATTTGAAGCTAGTTCATGTGTTTCGCATGGATTTGATGCTAACTTGTTTGTTTCGTCTGCAATTGAATCTATATCACTTATATCGCTAGTATCTGAACCTAAATCATTTGTTTCGCATGAATTTGATGCTAACTATTTCGTTTCGCCTGCATTTGAAGTTATATCAGTTATATCGCAAGTATCTGAACCTAAATCATTTGTTTGTTATGGATTTGAAGCTAAGCCTTCTACCTCGCATTGATTCGAAGCTAAATCATTTGTTTCGCATGGATGTGAAGCTAAACCTCCTACATCGCATTGATTTGAAGCTAAATCATGTGATTCGCTTGGATTGGAAGCTAAGTCGTTTATTTCGTCTGCATTTGAAGGTCTATCACTTATATCGCAAGTATCCGAAGCTAAATCATTTGTGTCTCATGGATTTGAAGCTAAACCTTCTACATCGCATAGATTTGAAGCTAAATCATGTGTTTCGCATGGATTTGCAGCTAGCTCGTTCGTTTAGCCTGCATTTGATGCTATATCACTTATATCGTAAGTATCTGAAGCTAAATCATTTGTTTCGCACGGATTTGAAGCTATATCACTTATATCCCAAGTGTTTGAAGCTAAATCATTCGTTTCGCTTGGATTTGAAGCTAACTCGTTTGTTTCGTCTGCACTTGAAGCAATATCACATATATCGCTAGTATCTGAAGCTAAATCATTTTTTTCGCATGGATTTGAAGCTGAGCCTTCTACATCGCATTGATTTGAAGCTTTATCATGCGTGTCGCATGGAGTTGAAGCTAGCTCGTTTGTTTCGTCTGCATTTGAACGTATATCGCTTGTAACGCAATTATCTGAAGATAAATCATTTGTTCCGCATGGATTTGAAGCTAAGCCTTCTACTTCGCATTGATTTGAAGCTAAATCATGTGTATCGCATGCATTTTGAAGCTAACTCGTTTGATTCGTCTCCATTTGAAGCTATATCACTTATATCCCGAGTGTTTGATGCTAAATCATTTGTTTCGCATGGATTTGTAGCTAAACCTTCTACATCGCATTGATTTGAAGCTAAATCATGTGTTTCGCTTGGATGTGAAGTTAACTCGTTTGTTTCGTCTGCATTTGAAGCTATATCACATATATCCCAAGTGTTTGAAGCTGAATCATTTGTTTCGCATGAATTTGAAGCTAAACCTTCTACATCGCATTGATTTGAAGCTTAATCATTTGTTTCGCATGGATTTGAAGCTAACTCGTCTGTTTCGTCTGCATTTGGAGGTATATCACTTATATCGCAAGTATCTGAAACTAAATCATATGTGTCGCATGGATTTGAAGCTACACCTTCTACATCGCATAGATTTGAAGCTAAATCATGTGTTTCGCATGGATTTGCAGCTAACTCGTTCGTTTAGCCTGCATTTGATGCTATATCAATTATATCGTAAGTATCTGAAGCTAAATCATTTGTGTCGCATGGATTTGAAGCACAACCTTCTACATCGCATTGATTTGAAGCTAAATCATGTGTTTAGCTTGAATTTGAAACCAAACCTTCTACTTCGCTTCGATTTGCAGCTAATTCATGTGTTTCGCATGGATTTGAAGCTAACTCTTTTGTTTCGTTTGCACTTAAAGCAATATCACGTATATCGCTAGTATCTGAAGCTAAATCATTTGTTTCGCATGGATTTGAAGCTAAACCTTCAACATCGCTTTGATTTGCAGCTATATCATGTGTTTCGCATGGATTTGCAGCTAACTCGTTCGTTTCGCCTGCATTTGATGCTATATCACTTATATCGCAAGTATCTGAAGCTGAATGATTGGTTTCGCATGCATTTGAAGCTAAACCTTCTACATCGCATTGATTCGAAGCTAAATCATTTGCTTCGCATAGATTTGAAGCTAACTCATTTGTTTCGTCTGTATTTGAAGATATATCACTTATATCGCAAGTATCTGAACCTAAATCATTTGTTTCTTATGGATTTGAAGCTAAGCCTTCCACATAGCATTGATTTGAAGTTTAAACATGTGTTTTGCTTGGATTTGAAGCTAACTCGTTTGTTTCCCCAACAATTGAAGCTATATCACTTATATCGCAATTATCTAATGCTAAATCATTTGCGTCGCATGGATTTGAAGCTAAACCGTCTACATCGCATTGATTTGAAGCTAAATCTTGTGTATCGCATGGATTTTTAAACTAACCCGTTTGGTTCATCTGCATTTGAAGCTATATGACTTATATCCCAAGTGTTTGAAGCTAAATCATTTGTTTCGCATGAGTTTGAAGCTAATTCTTCTTCTTCGAATTGATTTGAAGCTAAATCATGTATTTTGCATGGATTTGAAGCTAACTCGTTTGTTTCCCCTGCATTTGAAGCTATATCACTTATATCGATTAGTATCTGAAGCTAAATCATTGGTTTCGCATGGATTTGAAGCTAAACCTTCTAAATCGTATTGATTTGCTGCTGAATCATGTGTTTTGCTTGGATTTGAAGCTAACTCGTTTGTTTCCCCAACAATTGAAGCTATATCACTTATATCGCAATTATCTAATGCTAAATCATTTGCGTCGCATGGATTTGAAGCTAAACCTTCTACATCGCATCGATTTGAAGCTAAATCGTGTGTTTCGCTTGGATATGAAGCTAACTCGTTTGTTTCGTCTGTATTTGATGTTATAACACTTATATCGCAAGAATCTGAAGCTAAATTATTTGTTTCGCTTGGATTGGAATCTAACTCATCTATTTGGTCTGCATATGAAGCTGTAGCACTTATATCGCAAGAATCTGATGCTAAATCATTTGTGTCGCATGGATTTGAAGCTAAACCTTCCACATAGCATTGATTTGAAGCTTAATCATGTGTTTTGCATGGATTTGAAGCTAGCTCGTTTGTTTCCCCTGCATTTGAAGCTATATCACTTATATCGATAAGTATCTGTAACTAAATCATTGGTTTCACATGGATTTGAAGCTAAACCTTCTACATCGCATTGATTTGCTGCCAAATCAAGTGCTTCGCATAGATTTGAAACTATCTCGTTTGTTTCGTCTGCATTTGAAGCTATGTCACTTATATCGCAAGTATCTGAAGCTTAATCATTGGTTCCGCATGGCTTTGTAGCTAAACCTTCTACATCGCATTGTTTTTCAGTTTATTCATGTGTTTCGCATGGATTTGAAGCTAACTCGTTTGTTTCGTCTGCATTTGAAGCTATATCACTTATATCCCAAGTGTTTGAAGCTAAATCATTTGTTTCGCATGGATTTGAAGCTAACTCGTTTGTTTGGCCTGCAGTTGAATCTATATCACTTATAGCATGTATTTGGAGCTAAGTCATTTGTTCCGCATGGATTTGAAGCTGAGCCTTCTACATCGTATTGATTTGAAGCTTAATCATGCGTGTCGCGTGGAGTTGATGCTAGCTCGATTGTTTCGTCTGCATTTGAACGTATATCGCTTATAACGCAATTATCTGATGATAAATCATTTGTTCCGCATGGATTTGAAGCTAAGCCTTCTACTTCGCATTGATTTGAAGCTAAATCATGTGTATCGCATGCATTTTGAAGCTAACTCCTATGATTCGTCTGCATTTGGAGGTATATCACTTATATCGCAAGTATCTGAAACTAAATCATTTGTGTCGCATGGATTTGAAGCTAAACCTTCTACATCGCATAGATTTGAAGCTAAATCATGTGTTTCGCACGGATTTGCATCTAAACCTTCTACATCGCATTTATTTTCAGTTTAATCATGTGTTTCGCATGGGTTTGAAGCTAACTTGTTTGTTTCGTCTGCATTTGAAGCTATATCACTTGTATCCCAAGTATTTGAAGCTAAATCATTTGTTTCGCATGGATTTGAAGCTAAACCTTCTACATCGCATGGACTTAAAGCTAACTCGATTGTTTCGCATGCAGCTGAATTTATATCACCCATATCCCAAGTGTTTGCAGCTCTATCATTTGTTTCGCATGGATTTGAAGCTAAACCATCTAAATCGCATGAATTTCAAGCTAAATCATGTGTTCCGCATGGATTTGAAGCTAACTCGTTTGTTTCGTCTGCACTTGAAGCAATATCACTAATATCGCTAGTATCTGAAGCTAAATCATTTGTTTCGCCTGGATTTGAAGCTAAACCTTCAACGTCGCTTTGATTTGCAGCTATATCATGTGTTTCGCATGGATTTGCAGCTAACTCGTTCGTTTCGCCTGCATTTGATGCTATATCACTTATATCGATTAGTATCTGAAGCTAAATCATTGGTTTCGCATGGATTTGAAACTAAACCTTCTAAATCGTATTGATTTGCTGCTGAATCATGTGTTTTGCATCGATTTGAAGCTAACTCGTTTGTTTCCCCTGCATTTGAAGCTATATCACTTATATCGCAAGTATCTGATGCTAAATCATTTGCTTCGATTCGATTTGAAGCTATACCATCTACATCGCATCGATTTGAATCTAAATCGTGTGTTTCGCTTGGATATGAAGCTAACTCGTTTGTTTCGTCTGTAATTGATGTTATAACACTTATATCGCAAGAATCTGAAGCTAAATTATTTGTTTCGCATGGATTTGAAGCTAACTCGTATGTTTCGCCTGCATTTGAAGCTATATCATTTATATCGCAAGTATCTGAACCTAAATCATTTGTTTCGCTTCGATTTGAAGCTATATCTTGTACATTGCATTTATTTGCAGCTATATCATGTGTTCGGCATGGATTTGAAGCTAACTCGTTTGTTTCGTCTGCATTTGAAGCTATGACACTCATATCGCAAGTATCTGAAGCTAAATCATTTGTTTCGCATGGATTTGAAGCTAAACCATCTACATCGCATTGATTTGAAGCTAAATCATGTGATTCGCTTGGATTGGAATCTAACTCATTTATTTCGTCTGCATTTGAAGCTGTAGCACTTATATCGCAAGAATCTGATGCTAAATCATTTGTGTCGCATGGATTTGAAGCTCAGCCTTCTACTTCGCATTGATTTTAAGCTAAATCATGTGTATCGCATGCATTTTGAAGCTAACTCGTTTGATTTGTCTGCATTTGAAGCTATATCACTTATATCCCGAGTGTTTGATGCTAAATCATTTGTTTCGCATAGATTTGTATCTAAACCTTCTACATCGCATTGATTTGATGCTAAATCATGTGTTTCGCTTGGATGTGAAGCTAACTCATTTGTTTCGTCTGCATTTGAAGCTATATCACTTATATCCCAAGTGTTTGAAGCTAAATCATTTGTTTCGCATGAATTTGAAGCTAAACCTTCTACATCCCATTGATTTGAAGCTTAATCATGTGTTTCGCATGGATTTGAAGCTAATTCGTTTGAACCCCCTGCATTTGAAGCTATATCATTTATATCGCAAGTATCTGATACTAAATCATTTGTTTCGCATGGATTTGAAGCTAAACCTTCTACATCGCATGGACGTGAAGCTAACTCGTTTGTTTCGCATGCAGCTGAAACTATATCACCCATATCCCAAGTGTTTGCAGCTCTATCATTTGTTTCGCATGGATTTGAAGCTAACTTGTTTGTTTCGTCTGCATTTGAAGCTATATCACTTATATCCCAAGTATTTGAAGCTAAATCATTTGTTTCGCATGGATTTGAAGCTAAACCTTCTACATCGCATGGACGTGAAGCTAACTCGTTTGTTTCGCATGCAGCTGAAACTATATCACCCATATCCCAAGTGTTTGCAGCTCTATCATTTGTTTCGCATGGATTTGAAGCTAACTCGTTTGCTTAGCCTGCAGTTGAATCTATATCACTTATATCGCAAGTATTTTAAGCAAAATCATTTGTTCCGCATCGATATGAAGCTAAGCCTTCTACTTCGCATTGATATGAAGCTAAATCATTTGTTTCGCTTGAATGTGAAGCTAACTCGTTTGTTTCGTCTGCAGTTGAAACTATATCATTTATATCGCAAGTATTTGAAGCTAAATCATTTGTTCCGCATGGATTTGAACCTGAGCCTTCTACATCGCATTGATTTGAAGCTTAATCATGCGTGTCGCATGGAGTTGAAGCTAGCTTGTTTGTTTCGTCTGCATTTGAACGTATATCGCTTATAACGCAATTATCTGAAGATAAATCATTTGTTCCACATGGCTTTGAAGCTAAACCTTCTACATCGCATTGATTTTCAGTTTAATCTTGTGTTTCGCATGGATTTGAAGCTAACTCGTTTGTTTCGTCTGCATTTGAAGCTATATCACTTATATCCCAAGTGTTTGAAGCTAAATCATTTGTTTCGCATGGATTTGAAGCTAACTCGTTTGTTTGGCCTGCATTTGAAGCTATATCACTTATATCCCGAGTGTTTGTTGCTAAATCATTTGTTTCGCATGAATTTGAAGCTAAACCTTCTACATCGCATTGACTTGAAGCTTAATCATGTGTTTTGCATGGATTTGAAGCTAAATCGTTTGTATCCCCTGCATTTGAAGCTATATCATTTATATCGCAAGTATCTGATACTAAATCATTTGTTTCGCATGGATTTGAAGCTAAACCTTCTACATCGGATTGATTTGCATCTAAATGATGTGTTTCCCCTGCATTTGAAGCTATATCACTTATATCCCAAGTGTTTGAAGCTAAATCATTTGTTTCGCATGGATTTGAAGCTAACTCGTTTGTTTCGTCTGCATTTGAAACTATATCATTTATATCGCAAGTATTTGAAGCTAAATCATTTGTTCCGAATGGATTTGAAGCTGAGCCTTCTACATCGCATTGATTTGAAGCTTACTCATGCGTGTCGCATGGAGTTGAAGCTACCTCGTTTGATTCGTCTGCATTTGAACGTATATCGCTTATAACGCAATTATCTGAAGATAAATCATTTGTTCCGCATGGATTTGAAGCTAAGCCTTCTACATCGCATGGACTTGAAGCTAACTCGTTTGTTTCGCATGCAGCTGTAGCTATATCACCCATATCCCAAGTGTTTGCAGCTCTATCATTTGTTTCGCATGGATTTGAAGCTAAACCATCTAAATCGCATGAATTTTAAGCTAAATCATGTGTTCGGCATTGATTTGAAGCTAACTCGTTTGTTTCGTCTGCACTTGAAGCAATACCACATATATCGCTAGTATCTGAAGCTAAATCACTTGTTTCGCATGGATTTGAAGCTAAACCTTTAACATCGCTTTGATTTGCAGCTATATCATGTGTTTCGCATGGATTTGCAGCTAACTCGTTCGTTTCGCCTGCATTTGATGCTATATCACTTATATCGCAAGTATCTGAAGCTAAATCACTTGTTTCGCATGGCTTTGAAGCTAAACCTTCTACATCGCATTGATTTTCAGTTTAATCATGTTTTTTGCATGGATTTGAAGCTAACTCGTTAGTTTCGTCTGCATTTGAAGCTATATCACTTATATCCCAAGTGTTTGAAGCAAAATCATTTGTTTCGCATGGATTTGAAGCTAAACCTTCTACATGGCATTGATTTGCTGCTAAATCATGTGTTTCGCATGGATTTGAAGCTAACTTGTTTGTTTCGTCTGCATTTGAAGCTATATCACTTATATCCCAAGTATTTGAAGCTAAATCTTTTGTTTCACATGGATTTGAAGCTAAACCTTCTACAGCGCATGGACTTGAAGCTAACTCGTTTCTTTCGCCTGCAGCTGAAGCTATATCACCCATATCCCAAGTGTTCGCAGCTCTATCATTTGTTTCGCATGGATTTGAAACTAAACCATCTAAATTGCATGAATTTTAAGCTAAATCATGTGTTCCGCATGGATTTGAAGCTAACTCGTCTGTTTGGTCTGCACCTGAAACAATATCACATATATCGCTAGTATCTGAAGCTAAATCATTTGTTTCGCATGGATTTGAAGCTAAACCTTCAACATCGCTTTGATTTGCAGCTATATCATGTGTTTCGCATGGATTTGCAGCTAACTCGTTCGTTGCGCCTGCATTTGATGCTATATCACTTATATCGTAAGTATCTGAAGCTAAATCACTTGTTTCACATGGCTTTGAAGATAAACCTTCTACATCGCATTGATTTTCAGTTTAATCATGTGTTTCGCATGGATATGAAGCTAACTCGTTTGTTTCGTCTGCATTTGAAGCTATATCACTTATATCCCAGGTGTTTGAAGCTAAATCATTTGTTTCGCATGGATTTGAAGCTAACTCGTTTGTTTGGCCTGCAGTTGAATCTATATCACTTATATCGCAAGTATTTTAAGCAAAATCATTTGTTCCGCATCGATTTGAAGCTAAGACTTCTACTTCGCATTGATTTGAAGCTAAATCATGTGTTTCGCTTGGATGTGAAGCTAACTCGTTTGTTTCGTCTGCATTTGAAGTTATATCACATATATCCCAAATGTTTGAAGCTACATCATTTGTTTCGCTTGGATTTAAAGCTAATCGTTCTACATCGCATTGATTTGAAGCTAAATTGTGTGTTTTGCATGGATTTGAAGCTAACTCGTTTGCTTCCCCTGCATTTGAAGCTATATCACTTATATCGCATGTATCTGATGCTAAGTCATTTGTGTCGCATTGATTTGAATCTAAACCTTCCACATCGCATTGATTTGCAGCTAAATCATGTGTTCCGCATGGATTTGAAGCTAACTCGTTTGTTTCGCATGCAGTTGAAGCTAAATCATGTATATCACAAGTATTTGAAGCGAAACCATTTGATTGGCATGGATTTGAAGCTACGCCTTCTTCTTCGCATTGATTTGAAGCTAAATCATGTGTTTCTGTTGATTTTGAATCTAATTAGTTTGTTTCGCATGCAGTTGAAGCTAAATCACGTATAAAACAAGTATTTGATGCTAAACTATTCGTTTCGCATGGATTTGAAGCTAAGCCTTCTACTCCGCATTGATTTGAAGCTAAATCATGTCTTTTTCCTGAATTTTATGCTAACTCGTTTGTTTCGCATGCAGTTGAAGTTAAATCATGTATATCACAAGTGTTTGAATCGAAACCATTTGATTTGCATGGATTTGAAGCTAAGCCTTCTACTTCACATTGATTTGCATCTAAATGATGTGTTTCCCCTGCATTTGAAGCTATATCACTTATATCCCAAGTGTTTGAAGCTAAATCATTTGTTTCGCATGGATTTGAAGTTATCTCGTTTGTTTCGTCTGCATTTGAATCTATATCACTTATATCGCAAGTATCTGAAACTAAATCATTTGTGTCGCATGGATTCGAAACTAACTTGTTTGTTTCGTCTGCATTTGAAGCTATATCACTTATATCGCAAGTATCTGAAGCTAAATCACGTGTTTCGCATGGCTTTGAAGCTAAACCTTCTCCATCGCATGGACTTGAAGCTAACTCGTTTGTTTCGCATGCAGCTGAAACTATATCACCCATATCCCAAGTGTTTGCAGCTCTATCATTTGTTTCGCATGGATTTGAAGCTAAACCATCTAAATCGCATGAATTTTAAGCTAAATCATGTGTTCCGCATGGATTTGAAGCTAACTCGTTTGTTTCGTCTGCACTTGAAGCAATATCACATATATCGCTAGTATCTGAAGATAAATCACTTGTTTCGCATGGCTTTGAAGCTAAACCTTCTACATCGCATTGATTTTCAGTTTAATCATGTTTTTTGCATGGATTTGAAGCTAACTCGTTAGTTTCGTCTGCATTTGAAGCTATATCACTTATATCCCAAGTGTTTGAAGCAAAATCATTTGTTTCGCATGGATTTGAAGCTAAACCTTCTACATGGCATTGATTTGCTGCTAAATCATGTGTTTCGCATGGATTTGAAGCTAACTTGTTTGTTTCGTCTGCATTTGAAGCTATATCACTTATATCCCAAGTATTTGAAGCTAAATCTTTTGTTTCACATGGATTTGAAGCTAAACCTTCTACAGCGCATGGACTTGAAGCTAACTCGTTTCTTTCGCATGCAGCTGAAGCTATATCACCCATATCCCAAGTGTTCGCAGCTCTATCATTTGTTTCGCATGGATTTGAAACTAAACCATCTAAATTGCATGAATTTTAAGCTAAATCATGTGTTCCGCATGGATTTGAAGCTAACTCGTCTGTTTGGTCTGCACCTGAAACAATATCACATATATCGCTAGTATCTGAAGCTAAATCATTTGTTTCGCATGGATTTGAAGCTAAACCTTCAACATCGCTTTGATTTGCAGCTATATCATGTGTTTCGCATGGATTTGCAGCTAACTCGTTCGTTTCGCCTGCATTTGATGCTATATCACTTATATCGTAAGTATCTGAAGCTAAATCACTTGTTTCACATGGCTTTGAAGCTAAGACTTCTACTTCGCATTGATTTGAAGCTAAATCATGTGTTTCGCTTGGATGTGAAGCTAACTCGTTTGTTTCCCCTGCATTTGAAGCTATATCACTTATATCGCATGTATCTGATGCTAAGTCATTTGTGTCGCATTGATTTGAATCTAAACCTTCCACATCGCATTGATTTGAAGCTAACTCGTTTGTTTCGCATGCAGTTGAAGCTAAATCATGTATATCACAAGTATTTGATGCTAAACTATTCGTTTCGCATGGATTTGTAGCTAAGCCTTCTACTTCGCATTGATTTGAAGCTAAATCATGTCTTTTTCCTGAATTTTATGCTAACTCGTTTGTTTCGCATGCAGTTGAAGTTAAATCATGTATATCACAAGTGTTTGAATCGAAACCATTTGATATGCATGGATTTGAAGCTAAGCCTTCTACTTCGCATTGATCTGAAGCTGAATAATGTGTTTCGCTTGAATTTGAAGCTAACCCCATTGTTTCACATGCAGTTCAAGCTGAATCACGTATAAAACAGGTTTTTGATGCTAAACTATTCGTTTCGCATCGATTTGAAGCTTAATCATGTGTTTTGCATGGATTTGAAGCTAACTCGTTTGTTTCTCCTGCATTTGAAGCTATATCACTTATATCGCATGTATCTGATGCTAAGTCATTTGTGTCGCATTGATTTGAAGCTAAACCTTCCACATTGCATTGGTTTCAAGCTAAACCTTCTGCATCGCAATGATTTCAAGCTAAATCATGTGATTCGCTTGGATTTGAAGCTACCTCGTTTGTTTCCCCTGCATTTGAAGCTATATCACTTATATCCCAAGTGTTTGAAGCTAAATCATGTGTTTCGCTTGGATTTGAAACCAAACCTTCTACATCGCACTCATTTGAAGCTAAATCATGTGATTCGCTTGGATTTGAAGCTAACTCGTTTGTTTCCCCTGTATTTGAAGCTATATCACTTATATCCCAAGTGTTAGAAGCTAAATCATGTGTTTCGCTTGGATTTGAAGCCAAAGCTTCTACATCGCACTCATTTGAAGCTAAATCATGTGTTTCGCTTGGATTGGAAGCTATCTCGTTTGTTTCGTCTGCATTTGAAGCTATAGTACTTATATCCCAAGTGTTTGAAGATAAATCATTTGCTTCGCATGGATTTGAAGCTAGCTTGTTTCTTTCGTCTGCATTTGTAGCTATATCACTTCTATCGCAAGTATCTGGACCTAAATCATTTGTGTCGCATTGATTTGTAGCTAAACCTTCTACATCGCATTGATTTGAAGCTAAATCATGTGTTTCGCTTGGTTGTGAAGCTAACTCGTTTGTTTCGTCTGCATTTGAAGCTATATCACTTATATCCCAAGTGTTTGAAGCTAAATCATTTGTTTCGCATGAATTTGAACCTAAACCTTCTACATCGCATTGATTTGAAGCTTAATCATTTGTTTCGCATGGATTTGAAGCTAATTCGTTTGTATCCCCTGCATTTGAAGCTATGTCATTTATATCGCAAGTATCTGATGCTAAATCATTTGTGTCGCATGGATTTGAAGCTATCTCGTTTGTTTCGTCTGCATTTGAATCTATATCACTTATATCGCAAGTATCTGAACCTAAATCATTGGTTTCGCATGGATTTGAAGCTAAACCTTCTTACATCGCATAGATTTGAAGCTAAATCATGTGTTTCGCATGGATTTGAATCTAACTCGGTTGTTGCGCATGCAGTTGAATCTAAATAACGTACATCGCAAGTATTTGTAGCTAAACCATTTGTTTGGAATGGATTTGAAGCTAAACCTTCTACATCGCATTGATTTGCAGCTAAATAATGTGTTTCGCATGGATTTGGAGCTAACTCGTTTGTTTGACCTGCTGTTGAATGTATATCACTTATATCGCAAGTATTTGAAGCAAAATCATTTGTTCCGCATCGATTTGAAGCTAAGACTTCTACTTCGCATTGATTTGAAGCTAAATCATGTGTTTCGCTTGGATGTGAAGCTAACTCGTTTGTTTCCCCTGCATTTGAAGCTATATCACTTATATCGCATGTATCTGATGTTAAGTCATTTGTGTCGCATTGATTTGAATCTAAACCTTCCACATCGCATTGATTTGAAGCTAACTCGTTTGTTTCGCATGCAGTTGAAGCTAAATCATGTATATCACAAGTATTTGATGCTAAACTATTCGTTTCGCATGGATTTGAAGCTAAGCCTTCTACTCCGCATTGATTTGAAGCTAAATCATGTCTTTTTCCTGAATTTTATGCTAACTCGTTTGTTTCGCATGCAGTTGAAGTTAAATCATGTATATCACAAGTGTTTGAATCGAAACCATTTGATTTGCATGGATTTGAAGCTAAGCCTTCTACTTCGCATTGATTTGCATCTAAATGATGTGTTTCCCCTGCATTTGAAGCTATATCACTTATATCCCAAGTGTTTGAAGCTAAATCATTTGTTTCGCATGGATTTGAAGTTATCTCGTTTGTTTCGTCTGCATTTGAATCTATATCACTTATATCGCAAGTATTTGAACCTAAATCATTGGTTTCGCATGGATTTGAAGCTAAACCATCTACATCGCATAGATTTGAAGCTAAATCATGTGTTTCGCATGGATTTGCAGCTAACTCGTTCGTTTCGCCAGCATTTGATGCTATATCACTTATATCGTAAGTATCTGAAGCTAAATCATTTGTTTCGCACGGATATGAAGCTAAACCTTCTACATCGCATTGATTTTCAGTTTAGTCATGTGTTTCGCGTGGATTTGAAGCTAACTCGATTGTTTCGTCTGCATTTGAAGCTATATCACTTATATCCCAAGTGTTTGAAGCTAAATCATTTGTTTCGCATGGATTTGAAGCTAACTCGTTTGTTTGGCCTGCAGTTGAATCTATATCACTTATATCGCAAGTATTTTAAGCAAAATCATTTGTTCCGCATCGATTTGAAGCTAAGACTTCTACTTCGCATTGATTTGAAGCTAAATCATGTGTTTCGCTTGGATGTGAAGCTAACTCGTTTGTTTCGTCTGCATTTGAAGTTATATCACATATATCCCAAATGTTTGAAGCTACATCATTTGTTTCGCTTGGATTTATAGCTATTCGTTCTACATCGCATTGATTTGAAGCTAAATTGTGTGTTTTGCATGGATTTGAAGCTAACTCGTTTGCTTCCCCTGCATTTGAAGCTATATCACTTATATCGCATGTATCTGATGCTAAGTCATTTGTGTCGCATTGATTTGAATCTAAACCTTCCACATCGCATTGATTTGCAGCTAAATCATGTGTTCCGCATGGATTTGAAGCTAACTCGTTTGTTTCGCATGCAGTTGAAGCTAAATCATGTATATCACAAGTATTTGAAGCGAAACCATTTGATTGGCATGGATTTGAAGCTACGCCTTCTTCTTCGCATTGATTTGAAGCTAAATCATGTGTTTCTGTTGATTTTGAATCTAATTAGTTTGTTTCGCATGCAGTTGAAGCTAAATCACGTATAAAACAAGTATTTGATGCTAAACTATTCGTTTCGCATGGATTTGTAGCTAAGCCTTCTACTTCGCATTGATTTGAAGCTAAATCATGTCTTTTTCCTGAATTTTATGCTAACTCGTTTGTTTCGCATGCAGTTGAAGTTAAATCATGTATATCACAAGTGTTTGAATCGAAACCATTTGATATGCATGGATTTGAAGCTAAGCCTTCTACTTCGCATTGATCTGAAGCTGAATAATGTGTTTCGCTTGAATTTGAAGCTAACCCCATTGTTTCACATGCAGTTCAAGCTGAATCACGTATAAAACAGGTTTTTGATGCTAAACTATTCGTTTCGCATCGATTTGAAGCTTAATCATGTGTTTTGCATGGATTTGAAGCTAACTCGTTTGTTTCTCCTGCATTTGAAGCTATATCACTTATATCGCATGTATCTGATGCTAAGTCATTTGTGTCGCATTGATTTGAAGCTAAACCTTCCACATTGCATTGGTTTCAAGCTAAACCTTCTGCATCGCAATGATTTCAAGCTAAATCATGTGATTCGCTTGGATTTGAAGCTACCTCGTTTGTTTCCCCTGCATTTGAAGCTATATCACTTATATCCCAAGTGTTTGAAGCTAAATCATGTGTTTCGCTTGGATTTGAAACCAAACCTTCTACATCGCACTCATTTGAAGCTAAATCATGTGATTCGCTTGGATTTGAAGCTAACTCGTTTGTTTCCCCTGTATTTGAAGCTATATCACTTATATCCCAAGTGTTAGAAGCTAAATCATGTGTTTCGCTTGGATTTGAAGCCAAAGCTTCTACATCGCACTCATTTGAAGCTAAATCATGTGTTTCGCTTGGATTGGAAGCTATCTCGTTTGTTTCGTCTGCATTTGAAGCTATAGTACTTATATCCCAAGTGTTTGAAGATAAATCATTTGCTTCGCATGGATTTGAAGCTAGCTTGTTTCTTTCGTCTGCATTTGTAGCTATATCACTTCTATCGCAAGTATCTGGACCTAAATCATTTGTGTCGCATTGATTTGTAGCTAAACCTTCTACATCGCATTGATTTGAAGCTAAATCATGCGTTTCGCTTGGTTGTGAAGCTAACTCGTTTGTTTCGTCTGCATTTGAAGCTATATCACTTATATCCCAAGTGTTTGAAGCTAAATCATTTGTTTCGCATGAATTTGAACCTAAACCTTCTACATCGCATTGATTTGAAGCATAATCATTTGTTTCGCATGGATTTGAAGCTAATTCGTTTGTATCCCCTGCATTTGAAGCTATGTCATTTATATCGCAAGTATCTGATGCTAAATCATTTGTTTCGCCTGGATTTGAAGCTAAACCTTCTACTTTCGCATTGATTTGAAGCTGACTCGTTTGCTTCGTGCGCATTTGAAGCTATATCACTTATATCCCAACTGTTTGAAGATAAATCATTTGATTCGCATGGATTTGAAGCTAGCTTGTTTCTTTCGTCTGCATTTGAAGCTATATCACATATATCGCAAGTGTCTGAAACTAAATCATTTGTGTCGCATGGATTTGAAGCTATCTCGTTTGTTTCGTCTGCATTTGAATCTATATCACTTATATCGCAAGTATCTGAACCTAAATCATTGGTTTCGCATGGATTTGAAGCTAAACCTTCTTACATCGCATAGATTTGAAGCTAAATCATGTGTTTCGCATGGATTTGAATCTAACTCGGTTGTTGCGCATGCAGTTGAATCTAAATAACGTACATCGCAAGTATTTGTAGCTAAACCATTTGTTTGGAATGGATTTGAAGCTAAACCTTCTACATCGCATTGATTTGCAGCTAAATAATGTGTTTCGCATGGATTTGGAGCTAACTCGTTTGTTTGACCTGCTGTTGAATGTATATCACTTATATCGCAAGTATTTGAAGCAAAATCATTTGTTCCGCATCGATTTGAAGCTAAGACTTCTACTTCGCATTGATTTGAAGCTAAATCATGTGTTTCGCTTGGATGTGAAGCTAACTCGTTTGTTTCCCCTGCATTTGAAGCTATATCACTTATATCGCATGTATCTGATGCTAAGTCATTTGTGTCGCATTGATTTGAATCTAAACCTTCCACATCGCATTGATTTGAAGCTAACTCGTTTGTTTCGCATGCAGTTGAAGCTAAATCATGTATATCACAAGTATTTGATGCTAAACTATTCGTTTCGCATGGATTTGAAGCTAAGCCTTCTACTCCGCATTGATTTGAAGCTAAATCATGTCTTTTTCCTGAATTTTATGCTAACTCGTTTGTTTCGCATGCAGTTGAAGTTAAATCATGTATATCACAAGTGTTTGAATCGAAACCATTTGATTTGCATGGATTTGAAGCTAAGCCTTCTACTTCGCATTGATTTGCATCTAAATGATGTGTTTCCCCTGCATTTGAAGCTATATCACTTATATCCCAAGTGTTTGAAGCTAAATCATTTGTTTCGCATGGATTTGAAGTTATCTCGTTTGTTTCGTCTGCATTTGAATCTATATCACTTATATCGCAAGTATTTGAACCTAAATCATTGGTTTCGCATGGATTTGAAGCTAAACCATCTACATCGCATAGATTTGAAGCTAAATCATGTGTTTCGCATGGATTTGCAGCTAACTCGTTCGTTTCGCCAGCACTTGATGCTATATCACTTATATCGTAAGTATCTGAAGCTAAATCATTTGTTTCGCACGGATTTGAAGCTAAACCTTCTACATCGCATTGATTTTCAGTTTAGTCATGTGTTTCGCGTGGATTTGAATCTAACTTGTTTGTTTCGTCTGTATTTGAAGTTATATCACTTATATCCCAAGTATTTGAAGCTAAATCATTTGTTTCGCATGGATTTGAAGCTAAATCTTCTCCATCGCATGGACTTGAAGCTAACTCGTTTGTTTCGCATGCAGCTGAAGCTATATCACCCATATCCCAAGTGTTTGCAGCTCTATCATTTGTTTCGCATGGATTTGAAGCTAAACCATCTAAATCGCATGAATTTTAAGCTAAATCATGTGTTCCGCATGGATTTGAAGCTAACTTGTTTGTTTCGTCTGCACTTGAAGCAATATCACATATATCGCTAGTATCTGAAGCTAAATCATTTGTTTCGCATGGATTTGAAGCTAAACCTTCAACATCGCTTTGATTTGCAGCTATATCATGTGTTTCGCAAGGATTTGCAGCTAACTCGTTCGTTTCGCCTGCATTTGATGCTATATCACTTATATCGCAAGTATCCGAAGCTAAATCACTTGTTTCGCATGGCTTTGAAGCTAAACCTTCTACATCGCATTTATTTTCAGTTTAATCATGTGGTTCGCATGGATTTGAAGCTAACTCGTTTGTTTCGTCTGCATTTGAAGCTATATCACTTATATCCCGAGTGTTTGAAGCTAAATCATTTGTTTCGCATGGATTTGCAGCTAACTCGTTTGTTTCGTCTGCATTTGGAGATATATCACTTATATCGCAAGTATCTGAAACTAAATCATTTGTGTCGCATGGATTTGAAACTAAACCTTCTACATCGCATAGATTTGAAGCTAAATCATGTGTTTCGCATGGATTTGCAGCTAACTCGTTCGTTTAGCCTTCAGTTGAATCTATATCACTTATATCGCAAGTATTTGGAGCTAAATCATTTATTCCGCATGGATTTGAAGCTGAGCCTTCTACATCGCATTGATTTGAAGCTTAATCATGTGTGTCGCATGGATTTGAAGCTAACTCGTTTGTTTGGCCTGCAGTTGAATCTATATTACTTATATCGCAAGTATTTGGAGCTAAATCATTTGTTCCGCATGGATTTGAAGCTGAGCCTTCTACATCGTATTGATTTGAAGCTTAATTATGCGTGTCGCATGGAGTTGAAGCTAGCTCGTTTGTTTCGTCTGCATTTGAACGTATATCGCTTATAACGCAATTATCTGATGATAAATCATTTGTTCCGCATGGATTTGAAGCTAAGCCTTCTAATTCGCATTGATTTGAAGCTAAATCATGTGTATCGCATGCATTTTGAAGCTAACTCCTTTGATTCGTCTGTATTTGAAGCTATATCACTTATATCCCATGTGTTTCAAGCTAAATCATTTGTTTCGCATGGATTTGAAGCTAACTCGTTTGTTTCGTCTGCATTTGGAGGTATACCACTTATATCGCAAGTATCTGAAGCTAAATCATTTGTTTCGCATGGATTTGAAGCTAAACCTTCAACATCGCTTTGATTTGCAGCTATATCATGTGTTTCGCATGGATTTGCAGCTAACTCGTTCGTTTCGCCTGCATTTGATGCTATATCGCTTATATCGCAAGTATCTAAAGCTAATTCCCTTGTTTCGAATGGCTTTGAAGTTAAACCTTCTACATCGCATTGATTTTCATTTTAATCATGTGTTTCGCATGGATTTGAAGCTAACTCGTTTGTTTCGTCTGCATTTGAAGCTATATCACTTTTATCCCAAGTATTTGAAGCTAAATCATTTGTTTCGCATGGATTTGAAGCTAACTCGTTTGTTTGGCCTGCAGTTGAATCAATATTACTTATATCGCAAGTATTTGGAGCTAAATCATTTGTTCCGCATGGATTTGAAGCTGGGCCTTCTTGATCGTATTGATTTGAAGCTTAATCATGTGTGTCGCATGGAGTTGAAGCTAGCTCGTTTGTTTCGTCTGCATTTGAACGTATATCGCTTATAACGCAATTATCTGATGATGAATCATTTGTTCCGCATGGATTTGAAGCCAAGCCTTCAACTTCGCATCGATTTGAAGCTAAATCATGTGTATCGTATGCATTTTGAAGCTAACTCCTTTGATTCGTCAGCATTTGAAGCTATATCACATATATCCCATGTGTTTGAAGCTAAATCATTTGTTTCGCATGGATTTGAAGCTAACTCGTTTGTTTCGTCTGCATTTGGAGGTATATCACTTATATCGTAAGTATCTGAAACTAAATCATTTGTTTCGCATGGATTTGAAGCTAAACCTTCAACATCGCTTTGTATTGCAGCTATATCATGTGTTTCGCATGGATTTGAAGCTAACTCGTTTGTTTCGTCTGCATTTGAAGCTATATCACTTATATCCCAAGTATTTGAAGCTAAATCATTTGTTTCGCATGGATTTGAAGCTAACTCGTTTGTTTCGTCTGCATTTGGAGGTATATCACTTATATCGCAAGTATCTGAATCTAAATCATTTGTTTCGCATGGATTTGAAGCTAAACCTTCAACATCGCTTTGAATTGCAGCTATATCATGTGTTTCGCATGGATTTGCAGCTAACTCGTTCGTTTCGCCTGCATGTGATACTATATCGCTTATATCGCAAGTATCTAAAGCTAAATCACTTGTTTCGAATGGCTTTGAAGCTAAACCTTCTACATCGCATTGATTTTCATTTTAATCATGTGTTTCGCATGGATTTGAAGCTAACTCGTTTGTTTCGTCTGCATTTGAAGCTATATCACTTATATCCCAAGTATTTGAAGCTAAATCATTTGTTTCGCATGGATTTGAAGCTAACTCGTTTGTTTCGTCTGCATTTGGAGGTATATCACTTATATCGCAAGTATCTGAATCTAAATCATTTGTTTCGCATGGATTTGAAGCTAAACCTTCAACATCGCTTTGATTTGCAGCTATATCATGTGTTTCGCATGGATTTGCAGCTAACTCGTTCGTTTCGCCTGCATTTGGTGCTATATCACTTATATCGCAAGTATCTGAAGCTAAATCACTTGTTTGGCATGGCTTTGAAGCTAAACATTCTACATCGCATTGATTTTCAGTTTAATCATGTGTTTCGCATGGATTTGAAGCTAATTCGTTTGTTTGGCCTGCAGTTGAATCTATATCACTTATATCGCAAGTATTTGGAGCTAAATCATTTGTTCCGCATGGATTTGAAGCTGAGCCTTCTACAACGCATTGATTTGAAGCTTAATCATGCGTGTCGCATGGAGTTGAAGCTGGTTCGTTTGTTCCGTCTGCATTTGAACGTATATCGCTTATAACGCAATTATCTCAAGATAAATCATTTGTTCCGCATGGATTTAAAGCTAAGCCTTCTACTTCGCATTGATTTGAGGCTAAATAATGTGTATCGCATGCATTTTGAAGCTAACTCCTTTGATTCGTCTCCATTTGAAGCTATATCACTTATATCCCGAGTGTTTGATGCTAAATCATTTGTTTCGCACGGATTTGTAGCTAAACCTTCTACATAGCATTGATTTGAAGCTAAATCACGTGTTTCGCATAGATTTGAAGCTAACTCGTTTGTTTCGTCTGCATTTGAATCTATATCACATATATCCCAAGTGTTTGAAGCTAAATCATTTGTTTCGCATGAATTTGAAGCTAAACCTTCTACATCGCATTGATTTGAAGCTTAATCATTTGTTTCTCATGGATTTGAAGCTAATTCGTTTGTATCCCCTGCATTTGAAGCTATATCATTTATATCGCAAGTATCTGATACTAAATCATTTGTTTCGCATGGATTTGAAGCTAAACCTTCTACATCGCATTGATTTGCATTTAAATGATGTGTTTCGCAAGGATTTGAACTAACTCGTTTGTTTCGTCTGCATTTGAAGCTATATCACTTATATCCCAAGTGTTTGAAGTTAAATCATTTGTTTCGCATAGATTTGAAGCTAACTCGTTTGTTTTGTCTGCATTTGGAGGTATATCACTTATATCGCAAGTATCTGAAACTAAATCATTGGTTTCGCATGGATTTGAAGCGAAACCTTCTACATCCCATAGATTTGAAACCAAATCATGTGTTTCGCATGGATTTGCAGCTAACTCGTTCGCTTCGCCTGCATTTGATGCTATATCACTTATATCGTAAGTATCTGAAGCTAAATCATTTGTTTCGCACGGATTTGAAGCTAAAACTTCTATATCGCATTGATTTTCAGTTTAATCATGTGTTCCGAATGGATTTGAAGCTAACTCGTTTGTTTCGTCTGCACTTGAAGCAATATCACATATACCGCTAGTATCTGAAGCTAAATCATTTGTTTCGCATGGATTTGTATCTAAACCTTCTACATCGCATTGATTTGAAGCTAAATCATGTGTTTCGCATGCATTTGAAGCTAACTCGTTTGTTTCGCATGAAGTTGAAGCTAGATCATGTATATCACAAGTATTTGAAGCCAACCCATTTGATTCGCATAGATTTGAAGCTGATCCTTCTACTTCGCATTGATTTGAAGCTACTTCATGTGTTTCGCTTGTATTTGAAGCTAACACGTTTGTTTCACATGCAGTTGAAGCGAAAATAATATATATCACACGTATTTGAAGCTAAACCATTTGATTCGCATGGATTTGAAGCTAAGCCTCCTACATCGCATTGATTAGATGCTAAATCATGTGCTTCGCATGGATTTGAAGCTAAGCCTGCTACTTCGCATCGATTTGAAGCTGAGTCATGTGTTTCCCAAGGATTTAAAGCTAACTCGTTGTTTCGCATGCAGTTGAAGCTAAATCATGTATATCACAAGTATTTGAAGCTAAAGCTATTGATTCGCTTTGATTTGAAGCAAAGCCTTCTACTTCGCATTGCTTTGAAGCTGGACCATTTGTTTCGCTTGATTTTGAAGCTAACACGTTTGTTTCACATGCAGTTGAAGCTAAATCATGTATATCATAAGTATTTGAAGCTGATACCATTTGTTTCGCAGGAATATTAAGCTAAACCATGTGTTTTTAATGAATTTGAAACTAAATCATGTGTTTCGCTTGGATTTGAAGCTAACTCGTTTGTTCCGCCTGCAGATGAAGCTAAATCATATATAAAACAAGTATTTGAAGCTAAACTATTCGTGTCGCATGGATTTGTTACTAAGCCTTCTTCTTCGCATTGACTTGAAGCTAAATCACGTCTTTCGCATGGATTTGAGGCTAACTCGTTTGTTTCGCATGCAGTTGGAGCTAAATCATGTATGTCACAAGTACTTGAAGCGAAACCATTTGATTTGCATGGATTTGAAGCTAAGCCTTCTACTTCGCATTGATTTGAAGCTAAGTCATGTGTTTCGCAAGCATTTGAAGCTAACTCGTTTGTTTCGAATGCTGTTGAATCTAAATCATGTATATCACAAGTATTTGAAGCTTGACCATTTGTTTCGCATGAATATTATGATAAGACATGTGTTTCGAATGAATTTCAAGCCAAATCATGTGTTTCGCATGGATTTGAAGCTAATTCGTTTGTTTCGCCAGCACTTCAAGCTAAATCATGTATATTACAAGTATATGAAGCTAAACTATTTTTTTCGCATGGATTCGAAGGTAAGCTTTCTACTTCGCATTGATTTGAAGCTAAATCATGTCTTTCGCTTGGATTTGAAGCTAACTCGTTTGTTTCGCATGCAGTTGAATCTAAATCATGTATATCACAAGTATTTGACGCAAAACCATTTGTTTCGCATGGATTTGACGGTAAGCCTGCTACTTCGCATCGATTTGAAGCTGAGTCATGTGTTTCTCAAGGATTTAAAGCTAACTCGTTGTTTCGCATGCAGTTGAAGCTAAATCATGTATATCACAAGTATTTGAAGCTAAAGCTACTGATTCGCTTTGATTTCAAGCAAAGCCTTCTACTTCGCATTGCTTTGTAGCTGAACCATTTGTTTCGCTTGAATTTGAAGCTAATTCGTTTGTATCCCCTGCATTTGAAGCTACATAACACGTTTGTTTCACATGCAGTTGAAGCTAAATCATGTATCTCATAAGTATTTGAAGCTGAATCATTTGTTTCGCAGGAATATTAACCTAAACCATGTGTTTCTAATGAATTTGAAACTAAATCATGTGTTTCGCTTGGATTTGAAGCTAACTCGTTTGTTCCGCCTGCAGATAAAGCTAAATCATATATAAAACAAGTATTTGAAACTAAACTATTCGTGTCGCATGGATTTGTTACTAAGCCTTCTTCTTCGCATTGATTTGAAGCTAAATCACGTCTTTCGCATGGATTTGAGGCTAACTCGTTTGTTTCGCATGCAGTTGGAGCTAAATCATGTATGTCACAAGCACTTGAAGCGAAACCATTTGATTTGCATGGATTTGAAGCTAAGCCTTCTACTTCGCATTGATTTCAAGCTAAATCATGTCTTTTTCCTGAATTTGAAGCTATCTCGTTTAGTTCGCATGCAGTTAAACCTAAATCATATATAAAACAAGTATTTGAAGCTAAACTATTCGCGTCGCATGGATTTGAAACTAAGCCTTCTTCTTCGCATTGATTTGAAGCTAAGTCATGTGTTTCGCAAGCATTTGAAGCTAACTCGATTGTTTCGAATGCTGTTGAATCTAAATCATGTATATCACAAGTATTTGAAGCTAAACCATTTGTTTCGCATGGAATCGATGTTAAGCCATCTACTTCGCATTGATTTGCAGCTAAATCATGTGTTCCGCATGGATTTGAAGCTAACTCGTTTGTTTCGTCTGCACTTGAAACTATATCATCTATATCGCAAGTATCTGATGCTAAATTATTTGTTTCGCCTGGATTTGAAGCTAAACCTTCTAGTTTCGCATTGATTTGAAGCTGACTCGTTTGCTTCGTGCGCATTTGAAGCTATATCACTTATATCCCAACTGTTTGAAGATAAATCATTTGATTCGCATGGATTTGAAGCTGACTCGTTTGCTTCGTGCGCATTTGAAGCTATATCACTTATATCCCAACTGTTTGAAGATAAATCATTTGATTCGCATGGATTTGAAGCTAGCTTGTTTCTTTAGTCTGCATTTGAAGCTACATCACATATATCGCAAGTATCTGAAGCTAAATCATTTGTTTCGCATGGATTTGATGCTAAACCTTCTACATCGCATTGATTTTAAGCTAATTCATGTGTTTCGCATGGATTTTAAGCTAACTCGTTTGTTTCCCCTGCATTTGAAGCTATATCAATTATAACGCAAGTATCTGATGCTAAATCATTTTTGTCGCATGGATTTGAAGCTAAACCTTCTACATCGCATTGATTTGAAGCTAATTCATGTGTTTCGCATGGATTTGAAGCTAACTCGTTTGTTTCCCCTGCATTTGAAGCTATATCACTTATATCGCAAGTATCTGAAGGTATATCATTTGATTCGCGTAGATATGAAGCTAAACCTTCTACATCGCTTTGATTTGACGCTAAATCATGAGTTTCGCATCGATTTGAAGCTAATTCGTTTCTATCCCCTGCATTTGAAGCTATATCACTTATATCGCAAGTATCTGAAACTAAATCATTTGTTTCGCACGGATTTGAAGCTAAACCTTCTACATCGCATTGATTTTCGGTTTAATCATGTGTTTCGCATGGATTTGAAACTAACTTGTTTGTTTCGTCTGCATTTGAAGCTATATCACTTATATCCCAAGTATTTGAAGCTAAATCATTTGTGTCGCATGGATTTGAAGCTAAACCTACTCCATCGCATGGACTTGAAGCTAACTCGTTTGTTTCGCATGCAGCTGAAGCTATATCACCCATATCCCAAGTGTTTGCAGCTCTATCATTTGTTTCGCATGGATTTGAAGCTAAACCATCTAAATCGCGTGAATTTTAAGCTAAATCATGTGTTCCGCATGGATTTGAAGCTAACTCGTTTGTTTCGTCTGCACTTGAAGCAATATCACATATATCGCTAGTATCTGAAGCTAAATCATTTGTTTCGCATGGATTTGAAGCTAAACCTTCAACATCGCTTTGATTTGCAGCTATATCGTGTGTTTCGCAAGGATTTGCAGCTAACTCGTTCGTTTCGCCTGCATTTGATGCTATATCACTTATATCGCAAGTATCTGAAGCTAAATCACTTGTTTCGCATGGCTTTGAAGCTAAACCTTCTACATCGCATTGATTTTCAGTTTAATCATGTGTTTCGCATGGATTTGAAGCTAACTCGTTTGTTTCGTCTGCAGTTGAATCTATATCACTTATATCGCAAGTATTTTAAGCAAAATCATTTGTTCCGCATCGATTCGAAGCTAAGCCTTCTACATCGTATTGATTTGAAGCTAAATCATGTGTTTCGCTTGGATGTGAAGCTAACTCGTTTGTTTCGTCTGCATTTGAAGCTATATCACTTATATCCCAAGTGTTTGAAGCTAAATCATTTGTTTCGCATGGATTTGAAGCTAACTCGTTTGTTTCGTCTGCATTTGGAGGTATATCACTTATATCGCAAGTTCATGTGCTAAATCATGTGTTTCGCTTTGACTTGAATCTATACCTTCTACATCGCATTGATTTGCAGCTAAATTATGTGTTTCGCATGGATTTGAATCTTACTCGTTTGTTTCCCCTGCATTTGAAACTATATCATTTATATCGCAAGTATTTTAAGCTAAATCATTTGTTCCGAATGGATTTGAAGCTGAGCCTTCTACATCGCATTGATTTGAAGCTTAATCATGCGTGTCGCATGGAGTTGAAGCTACCTCGTTTGTTTCGACTGCATTTGAACGTATATCGCTTATAACGCAATTATCTGAAGATAAATCATTTGTTCCGCATGGATTTGAAGCTAAGCCTTCTACTTCGCATTGATTTGAAGCTAAATCATGTGTATCGCATGCATTTTGAAGCTAACTCCTTTGATTCGTCTGCATTTGAAGCTATATCACTTACATCCCGAGTGTTTGATGCTAAATCATTTGTTTCGCATGGATTTGTATCTAAACCTTCTACATCGCATTGATTTGAGGCTAAATCATGTGTTTCGCTTGGATGTGAAGCTAACTCATTTATTTCGTCTGCATTTGAAGCTATATCACTTATATCCCAAGTGTTTGAAGCTAAATCATTTGTTTCGCATGAATTTGAAGCTAAACCTTCTACATCGCATTGATTTGAAGCTTAATCATGTGTTTCACATGGATTTGAAGCTAATTCGTTTCTATCCCCTGCATTTGAAGCTATATCATTTATATCGTAAGTATCTGAAACTAAATCATTTGTTTCGCACGGATTTGAAGCTAAACCTTCTACATCGCATTGATTTTCGGTTTAATCATGTGTTTCGCATGGATTTGAAACTAACTTGTTTGTTTCGTCTGCATTTGAAGCTATATCACTTATATCCCAAGTATTTGAAGCTAAATCATTTGTTTCGCATGGATTTGAAGCTAAACCTACTCCATCGCATGGACTTGAAGCTAACTCGTTTGTTTCGCATGCAGCTGAAGCTATATCACCCATATCCCAAGTGTTTGCAGCTCTATCATTTGTATCGCATGGATTTGAAGCTAAACCATCTAAATCGCATGAATTTTAAGCTAAATCATGTGTTCGGCATTGATTTGAAGCTACCTTGTTTGTTTCGTCTGCACTTGAAGCAATATCACATATATCGCTAGTATCTGAAGCTAAATCACTTGTTTCGCATGGATTTGAAGCTAAACCTTTAACATCGCTTTGATTTGCAGCTATATCATGTGTTTCGCATGGATTTGCAGCTAACTCGTTCGTTTCGCCTGCATTTGATGCTATATCACTTATATCGCAAGTATCTGAAGCTAAATCACTTGTTTCGCATGGCTTTGAAGCTAAACCTTCTACATCGCATTGATTTTCAGTTTAATCATGTGTTTCGCATGGATTTGAAGCTAACTCGTTTGTTTCGTCTGCAGTTGAATCTATATCACTTATATCGCAAGTATTTTAAGCAAAATCATTTGTTCCGCATCGATTCGAAGCTAAGCCTTCTACATCGTATTGATTTGAAGCTAAATCATGTGTTTCGCTTGGATGTGAAGCTAACTCGTTTGTTTCGTCTGCATTTGAAGCTATATCACTTATATCCCAAGTGTTTGAAGCTAAATCATTTGTTTCGCATGGATTTGAAGCTAACTCGTTTGTTTCGTCTGCATTTGGAGGTATATCACTTATATCGCAAGTTCATGTGCTAAATCATGTGTTTCGCTTTGACTTGAATCTATACCTTCTACATCGCATTGATTTGCAGCTAAATTATGTGTTTCGCATGGATTTGAATCTTACTCGTTTGTTTCCCCTGCATTTGAAACTATATCATTTATATCGCAAGTATTTTAAGCTAAATCATTTGTTCCGAATGGATTTGAAGCTGAGCCTTCTACATCGCATTGATTTGAAGCTTAATCATGCGTGTCGCATGGAGTTGAAGCTACCTCGTTTGTTTCGACTGCATTTGAACGTATATCGCTTATAACGCAATTATCTGAAGATAAATCATTTGTTCCGCATGGATTTGAAGCTAAGCCTTCTACTTCGCATTGATTTGAAGCTAAATCATGTGTATCGCATGCATTTTGAAGCTAACTCCTTTGATTCGTCTGCATTTGAAGCTATATCACTTACATCCCGAGTGTTTGATGCTAAATCATTTGTTTCGCATGGATTTGTATCTAAACCTTCTACATCGCATTGATTTGAGGCTAAATCATGTGTTTCGCTTGGATGTGAAGCTAACTCATTTATTTCGTCTGCATTTGAAGCTATATCACTTATATCCCAAGTGTTTGAAGCTAAATCATTTGTTTCGCATGAATTTGAAGCTAAACCTTCTACATCGCATTGATTTGAAGCTTAATCATGTGTTTCACATGGATTTGAAGCTAATTCGTTTCTATCCCCTGCATTTGAAGCTATATCATTTATATCGTAAGTATCTGAAACTAAATCATTTGTTTCGCACGGATTTGAAGCTAAACCTTCTACATCGCATTGATTTTCGGTTTAATCATGTGTTTCGCATGGATTTGAAACTAACTTGTTTGTTTCGTCTGCATTTGAAGCTATATCACTTATATCCCAAGTATTTGAAGCTAAATCATTTGTTTCGCATGGATTTGAAGCTAAACCTACTCCATCGCATGGACTTGAAGCTAACTCGTTTGTTTCGCATGCAGCTGAAGCTATATCACCCATATCCCAAGTGTTTGCAGCTCTATCATTTGTATCGCATGGATTTGAAGCTAAACCATCTAAATCGCATGAATTTTAAGCTAAATCATGTGTTCGGCATTGATTTGAAGCTACCTTGTTTGTTTCGTCTGCACTTGAAGCAATATCACATATATCGCTAGTATCTGAAGCTAAATCACTTGTTTCGCATGGATTTGAAGCTAAACCTTTAACATCGCTTTGATTTGCAGCTATATCATGTGTTTCGCATGGATTTGCAGCTAACTCGTTCGTTTCGCCTGCATTTGATGCTATATCACTTATATCGCAAGTATCTGAAGCTAAATCACTTGTTTCGCATGGCTTTGAAGCTAAACCTTCTACATGGCATTGATTTGCTGCTAAATCATGTGTTTCGCATGGATTTGAAGCTAACTTGTTTCTTTCGTCTGCATTTGAAGCTATATCACTTATATCCCAAGTGTTTGAAGCTAAATCTTTTGTTTCACATGGATTTGAAGCTAAACCTTCTACATCGCATGGACTTGAAGCTAACTCGTTTCTTTCGCATGCAGCTGAAGCTATATCACCCATATCCCAAGTGTTTGCAGCTCTATCATTTGTTTCGCATGGATTTGAAACTAAACCATCTAAATTGCATGAATTTTAAGCTAAATCATGTGTTCCGCATGGATTTGAAGCTAACTCGTCTGCTTCGTCTGCACCTGAAGCAATATCACATATATCGCTAGTAGCTGAAGCTAAATCATTTGTTTCGCATGGATTTGAAGCTAAACCTTCAACATCGCTTTGATTTGCAGCTATATCATGTGTTTCGCATGGATTTGCAGCTAACTCGTTCGTTTCGCCTGCATTTGATGCTATATCACTTATATCGTAAGTATCTGAAGCTAAATCACTTGTTTCACATGGCTTTGAAGATAAACCTTCTACATCGCATTGATTTTCAGTTTAATCATGTGTTTCGCATGGATATGAAGCTAACTCGTTTGTTTCGTCTGCATTTGAAGCTATATCACTTATATCCCAAGTGTTTGAAGCTAAATCATTTGTTTCGCATGGATTTGAAGCTAACTCGTTTGTTTGGCCTGCAGTTGAATCTATATCACTTATATCGCAAGTATTTTAAGCAAAATCATTTGTTCCGCATCGATTTGAAGCTAAGACTTCTACTTCGCATTGATTTGAAGCTAAATCATGTGTTTCGCTTGGATGTGAAGCTAACTCGTTTGTTTCGTCTGCATTTGAAGTTATATCACATATATCCCAAATGTTTGAAGCTACATCATTTGTTTCGCTTGGATTTAAAGCTAATCGTTCTACATCGCATTGATTTGAAGCTAAATCGTGTGTTTTGCATGGATTTGAAACTAACTCGTTTGCTTCCCCTGCATTTGAAGCTATATCACTTATATCGCATGTATCTGATGCTAAGTCATTTGTGTCGCATTGATTTGAATCTAAACCTTCCACATCGCATTGATTTGCAGCTAAATCATGTGTTCCGCATGGATTTGAAGCTAACTCGTTTGTTTCGCATGCAGTTGAAGCTAAATCATGTATATCACAAGTATTTGAAGCGAAACCATTTGATTGGCATGGATTTGAAGCTACGCCTTCTTCTTCGCATTGATTTGAAGCTAAATCATGTGTTTCTGTTGATTTTGAATCTAATTAGTTTGTTTCGCATGCAGTTGAAGCTAAATCACGTATAAAACAAGTATTTGATGCTAAACTATTCGTTTCGCATGGATTTGTAGCTAAGCCTTCTACTTCGCATTGATTTGAAGCTAAATCATGTCTTTTTCCTGAATTTTATGCTAACTCGTTTGTTTCGCATGCAGTTGAAGTTAAATCATGTATATCACAAGTGTTTGAATCGAAACCATTTGATATGCATGGATTTGAAGCTAAGCCTGCTACTTCGCATTGATTTGAAGCTGAATAATGTGTTTCGCTTGAATTTGAAGCTAACCCCATTGTTTCACATGCAGTTCAAGCTGAATCACGTATAAAACAGGTTTTTGATGCTAAACTATTCGTTTCGCATCGATTTGAAGCTTAATCATGTGTTTTGCATGGATTTGAAGCTAACTCGTTTGTTTCTCCTGCATTTGAAGCTATATCACTTATATCGCATGTATCTGATGCTAAGTCATTTGTGTCGCATTGATTTGAAGCTAAACCTTCCACATTGCATTGGTTTCAAGCTAAACCTTCTGCATCGCAATAATTTCAAGCTAAATCATGTGATTCGCTTGGATTTGAAGCTACCTCGTTTGTTTCCCCTGCATTTGAAGCTATATCACTTATATCCCAAGTGTTTGAAGCTAAATCATGTGTTTCGCTTGGATTTGAAACCAAACCTTCTACATCGCACTCATTTGAAGCTAAATCATGTGATTCGCTTGGATTTGAAGCTAACTCGTTTGTTTCCCCTGTATTTGAAGCTATATCACTTATATCCCAAGTGTTAGAAGCTAAATCATGTGTTTCGCTTGGATTTGAAGCCAAACCTTCTACATCGCACTCATTTGAAGCTAAATCATGTGTTTCGCTTGGATTGGAAGCTATCTCGTTTGTTTCGTCTGCATTTGAAGCTATAGTACTTATATCCCAAGTGTTTGAAGATAAATCATTTGCTTCGCATGGATTTGAAGCTAGCTTGTTTCTTTCGTCTGCATTTGTAGCTATATCACTTCTATCGCAAGTATCTGGACCTAAATCATTTGTGTCGCATTGATTTGTAGCTAAACCTTCTACATCGCATTGATTTGAAGCTAAATCATGTGTTTCGCTTGGTTGTGAAGCTAACTCGTTTGTTTCGTCTGTATTTGAAGCTATATCACTTATATCCCAAGTGTTTGAAGCTAAATCATTTGTTTCGCATGAATTTGAACCTAAACCTTCTACATCGCATTGATTTGAAGCTTAATCATTTGTTTCGCATGGATTTGAAGCTAATTCGTTTGTATCCCCTGCATTTGAAGCTATGTCATTTATATCGCAAGTATCTGATGCTAAATCATTTGTTTCGCCTGGATTTGAAGCTAAACCTTCTACTTTCGCATTGATTTGAAGCTGACTCGTTTGCTTCGTGCGCATTTGAAGTTATATCACTTATATCCCAACTGTTTGAAGATAAATCATTTGATTCGCATAGATTTGAAGCTAAATCATGTGTTTCGCATCGATTTGAATCTAACTCGTTTGTTGCGCATGCAGTTGAATCTAAATAACGTACATCGCAAGTATTTGTAGCTAAACCATTTGTTTGGAATGGATTTGAAGCTAAACCTTCTACATCGCATTGATTTGCAGCTAAATAATGTGTTTCGCATGGATTTGGAGCTAACTCGTTTGTTTGACCTGCAGTTGAATGTATATCACTTATATCGCAAGTATTTGAAGCAAAATCATTTGTTCCGCTTCGATTTGAAGCTAAGATTTCTAATTCGCATTGATTTGAAGCTAAATCATGTGTTTCGCTTGGATGTGAAGCTAACTCGTTTGTTTCGTCTGCATTTGAAGCTATATCACTTATATCCCAAGTGTTTGAAGCTAAATCATTTGTTTCGCATGAATTTGAAGCTAAACCTTCTACATCGCATTGATTTGAAGCTTAATCATGTGTTTCACATGGATTTGAAGCTAATTCGTTTCTATCCCCTGCATTTGAAGCTATATCATTTATATCGTAAGTATCTGAAACTAAATCATTTGTTTCGCACGGATTTGAAGCTAAACCTTCTACATCGCATTGATTTTCGGTTTAATCATGTGTTTCGCATGGATTTGAAACTAACTTGTTTGTTTCGTCTGCATTTGAAGCTATATCACTTATATCCCAAGTATTTGAAGCTAAATCATTTGTTTCGCATGGATTTGAAGCTAAACCTACTCCATCGCATGGACTTGAAGCTAACTCGTTTGTTTCGCATGCAGCTGAAGCTATATCACCCATATCCCAAGTGTTTGCAGCTCTATCATTTGTTTCGCATGGATTTGAAGCTAAACCATCTAAATCGCATGAATTTTAAGCTAAATCATGTGTTCGGCATTGATTTGAAGCTAACTTGTTTGTTTCGTCTGCACTTGAAGCAATATCACATATATCGCTAGTATCTGAAGCTAAATCACTTGTTTCGCATGGATTTGAAGCTAAACCTTTAACATCGCTTTGATTTGCAGCTATATCATGTGTTTCGCATGGATTTGCAGCTAACTCGTTCGTTTCGCCTGCATTTGATGCTATATCACTTATATCGCAAGTATCTGAAGCTAAATCACTTGTTTCGCATGGCTTTGAAGCTAAACCTTCTACATGGCATTGATTTGCTGCTAAATCATGTGTTTCGCATGGATTTGAAGCTAACTTGTTTGTTTCGTCTGCATTTGAAGCTATATCACTTATATCCCAAGTATTTGAAGCTAAATCTTTTGTTTCACATGGATTTGAAGCTAAACCATCTACATCGCATGGACTTGAAGCTAACTCGTTTCTTTCGCATGCAGCTGAAGCTATATCACCCATATCCCAAGTGTTTGCAGCTCTATCATTTGTTTCGCATGGATTTGAAACTAAACCATCTAAATTGCATGAATTTTAAGCTAAATCATGTGTTCCGCATGGATTTGAAGCTAACTCGTCTGCTTCGTCTGCACCTGAAGCAATATCACATATATCGCTAGTAGCTGAAGCTAAATCATTTGTTTCGCATGGATTTGAAGCTAAACCTTCAACATCGCTTTGATTTGCAGCTATATCATGTGTTTCGCATGGATTTGCAGCTAACTCGTTTGTTTCCCCTGCATTTGAAGCTATATCAATTATATCGCAAGTATCTGATGCTAAATCATTTTTGTCGCATGGATTTGAAGCTAAACCTTCTACATCGCTTTGATTTGCAGCTAAATCATGTGTTTCGCATGGATTTGAAGCTAACTCGTTTGTTTCCCCAGCATTTGAAGCTATATCAATTATATCGCAAGTATCTGATGCTAAATCATTTTTGTGACATGGATTTGAAGCTAAACCTTCTACATCGCATTGATTTGAAGCTAATTCATGTGTTTCTCATGGATTTGAAGCTAACTCGTTTGTTTCCCCTGCATTAGAAGCTATATCACTTATATCGCAAGTATCTGAAGCTAAATAAATTGTTTCGCATGAATTTGAAGCTGAACCTTCAACATCGCATTGACTTGCAGCTAAATCATGTGTTCCGCATGGATTTGAAGCTAAGCCTTCTACTTCGCTTCGATTTGCAGCTAAATCATGTGTTTCGCATGGATTTGAAGCTAACTCGTTTGTTTCCCCTGCATTTGAAGCTATATCACTTATATCGCAAGTATCTGTTGCTAAATCATTTTTTTCGCATGGATTTGATGCTAAATCTTCAACATCGCATTGATATGAAGCTAATTTATGTGTTTCGCATGGATTTGAAGCTAACTGGTTTGTTTCGTCTGCAATTGATGCTATATCACTTATATCCCATTGTTCGAAGCTAAATCATTTGTTTCGCATGGACTTGAATCTAAACCATCCACACAGCATTGATTTGAGGCTTAATCATGTGTTTTGCATGGTTTTCAGGCTAACTCGTTTATTTCCCCTGCATTTAAAGCTATATCACTCATATCGCAAATAACTGGAGCTAAATCATTGGTTTCGCTTGGATTTGAAGCTAAACCTTCTACATCGCACTGATTTGCTGCTAAATCATGTGTTTCGCATGGATCTAAAGCTAAGCCTTCTACTTCGCATCGATTTGAAGCTTAATCATGTGTTTCGCATGGATTTGCAGCTAACTCGTTTGTATCCCCTGAATTTGAAACTATATCACTTATATCGCAAGTATCTGAAGCTAAATCATTTGTGATGCATGGATTTGAAGCTACACCTTCTACATCGCATTGATTTGCTGCTAAATCATGTGTTTTGCATGGATTAGATGCTCACTCGTTTGCTTCTCCTGCATTTCAAGCTATTTCAGTTATATCGCAAGTATCTGATGCTAAATCATTTGTTTCGCATGGATTTGAAGCTAAACCTTCTACATCGCATTGATTTGCAGCCAAGTCATGTATTTGGCATGGATTTGAAGCTAACTCGTTCGTTTCGCGTGCATTTGATGCTATATCACTTATATCGCAAGTATCTGAAGCTAAATCATTTGTTACGCATGGATTTGAAGCTAGCTTGTTTCTTTCGTCTGCATTTGAAGCTATATCACATATATCGCAAGTATTTGAAGCTAAATCATTTGTTTCGCATGGATTTGATGCTAAACCTTCTACATCGCATTGATTTGAAGCTGATTCATGTGTTTCGCATGGATTTGAAGCTAACTCGTTTGTTTCCCCTTCACTTGAAACTATATCACTTATATCGCAAGTATCTGAAGGTATATCATTTTTTTCGCATGGATTTGAAGCTAAACCTTCTACATCGCATTGATTTGATGCTAAATCATGTGTTTCGAATGGATTTGAAGCTAACTCGTTTGTTCCGCCTGCAGTAGCATCTATATTACTTATATCGCAAGTATTTGAAGCTAAATCATTTGATGCGCATGGATTTGAATCTAACTCGTTTGTTTCGTCTGCATTTGAAGCTATATCACTTATATCGCATGTACCTGAAGCGAAATCATTTGTGTCGCATGGGTTTGAAGCTATACCATCTACATCGCATGGACTTGAAGCTAACTCGTTTGTTTCGCATGCAGCTGAATCTATATCACCTATATCCCATGTGTTTGAAGCTCAATCAATTGTTTCGCATGGATTTGAAGCTAAACCTTATACATTGCATTGATATGAGTCTAAATCATGTGCTTCGGTTGGATATGAAGCTAACTCGTTTGTTTCGTCTGCATTTGAAGCTATATCACTTCTATCCCTAGAGTTTGATGCTAAATCATGTGTTTCGCATGGGCTTTTAAGCTAACTCGTTTGCTTCCCCTGCATTTGAAGCTATATCATTTATATCGCAAGTGTTTGAAGCTAAATCATTTGTTTTGCATGGATTTGAAGCTATCTCGTTTGTTTCGCCTGCAGTTGAATCTATATCACTTATATCGCAAGTATTTGAAGCTAAATCATTTGCTCCGCATGGATTTGAAGCTAAGCCTTCTACTTCGCATGGACTTGAAGCTAAATCATTTGTTTAGCATAGATTTGGAGCTAAAACTTCTACATCGCTTTGATTTGAAGCTAAAACGTGTGTTTCGCTTGGATATGAAGCTAACTCGTTTGTTTCGACTGAATTTGAAGCTATATCACTTATATCGCAAGTATCTGAAGCTAAATCATATGTTTCGATTGGATATGAAGCTAAACATTCTACATCGCATTGATTTGAAGCTAAATCATGTGTTTTGCATGGATTTGAGGCTAACTCGTTTGTTTCGCCTCCAGTTGAATCTATATCACTTACATAGCAAGTATTTGAAGCTAAATCATTTGTTCCGCATGGATTTGAAGCTAAGCCTTCTACTTCGCATTGATTTGAAACTAAATCATGTGTATCGCATGGATTTGATGCTAACTCGTTTGTTTCCCCTGCATTTGAATCTATATCACTTACATCGCAAGTATTTGAAGCTAAATCATTTGTTCCGCATGGATTTGATGCTAAACCTTCTACATCGCATTGATTTGAAGCTAAATCATGTGTTTCGCATGGATTTTATGCTAACTCGTTTGTTTCCCCTGTATTTGAAGCTATTACAGTTACATCGCAAGTATCTGATGCTAAACCATGTGTTTCGCTTGGATTTGGAGCTAAACCTTCTACATCGCTTTGATTTGAAGCTAAATCATGTGTTTCTCATGGATTTGAAGCTAACTCGTTCGTTTCGCCTGCATTTGATGCTATATCACTTATATCGCAAGTATCTGAAGCTAAAACATTTGTTACGCATGGATTTGAAGCTAAACCTTCTACATCTCATTGATTTGCAGCTAAATCATGTGTTTCTCATGGATTTGGAGCTAACTCGTTAGTTTCGCCTGCATTTGAATCTATATCATTTATATCCCAAGTATTTGAAGCTAAATCATTTGTGTCGCATGGATTTGAATCTAAACCTTCTATATCGCATTGATTTGAAGCTTAATCGTGTGATTCGCTTGGACTTGAAGCTAACTCGTTTGTTTCGCCTGCATTTTAAGCTACAATATTTATATCGCAAGTATATGAAGCTAAATCATTTGTGTCGCATGGATTTGAAGCTATACCTTCTACATCGCATTTAATTGAAGCTAAATCAAGTATTTCGCTTGAATTTGAAGCTAACTCGTTTGATTCGCCCGCATTTGAAGCAATATCAATATATCGCAAGTATCTGAACCTAAATCATTTGTATCGCATGGATTTGAAGCTAAACTTTCTACATCGCATTGATTTGAAGCTAAACCATGTGTGTCGCATGGAGTTGCAGCTAGCTCGTTTGCTTTGTCTGCATTTGAACGTATAACGCTTATAACGCAACTATCTGAAGCTAAATCATTTGTTCCGCATGGATTTGAAGCTTAACCTTCTACATCTCATTGATTTGAAGCTAAACCCTCTACATCTCATTGATTTGAAGCTAAATCATGTGTTTCGCATGGATTTGGAGCTATACCTTCTACATCGCATTGATTTGAAGCTAAATCATGTGTTTTGCATGGACTTTATGCTAACTCGTTTGTTTCCCCTGCATTTGAATCTATATCAGTTACGTCGCAAGTATCTGATGCTAAATCATTTTTTTCGCATGGATTTGAAGCTAAACCTTCTACATCGCATTGATTTGGAGCTAAATAATGTGTTTCGCTTGGATTTGAAGCTAAACCTTCTACGTCGCATTGATTTGTAACTAAATCATGTGTTTTGCATGGATTTGATGCTAACTCGTTTGGTTCTCCTGTATTTGTAGCTATATCACTTACATCGCAAGTAATTGAAGCTAAATCATTTGTTCCGCATGGATTTGATGCTGAACCTTCTACATCGCATTGATTTGAAGCTGAATCCTGTGTTTTGCATGGATTTGATGCTAACTCGTTTGTTTCCACTGCATTTGAAGCTATATCAGTTTTATCGCAAGTATCTGATGCTAAATCATTTGTTTCGCATGGATTTGAAGCTAAACCTTCTACACCGCATTGATTTGAAGCTATATCATGTGATTCGCTTGGATTTAATTCTGGTTCGTTAGTATCGTCTGAATTTGACACTATATCACTTATATCGCAAGTATCTAAAGCTAAATCATTGGTTTCGCATGAATTTGAAGCTAAACCTACTACATCGCATTGATTCGAAGCAAAATCATTTGTTTCGCTTAGATTTGAAGCTAACTCGTTTGTTTCGTATGTATTTGAAGATATATCACTTATATCGCAAATATCCGAACCGAAATAATTTGTTTCTTATGGATTTGAATCTAAGCCTTCTACCTCGCATTGATTTGAAGCTAAATAATTTGTTTCGCTTCGATTTTTGAATCTATACTATCCACATTACATTGATTTAAAGCTAAATCATGTGATTCGCTTGGATTTGAAGCTAACTCGTTTGTTTCGTCTGCATTTGAAGCTATGTCACATATATCCCAAGTGTTTGAAGCTAAATCATTTGTGCCTCATGGATTTGAAGCTAAAGCTTCTACATCGCATTGATTTGCAGCTAAATCATGTGTTTCGCATGGATTTGAAGCTATCTCGTTTGATTTGTCTGCATTTAAAGCTATATCACTTATATCCCAATTGTTTGAAGCTAAATCATGTGTTTCGCTTGTATTTGAAACTAGCTTGTTTGTTTCGTCTGCATTGGAAGCTATATCACTTATATCGCAAGTGTTTGAAGCTCAATAATTTGTCTCGCATGGATTTCAAGCTAAACCCTCTACATCGCATTGATTTGAAGCTAAATCACGTGTTCCGCTTGGATTTGAAGCTAAACCTTCTACATTGCATTGATTTGACACTAAATCATGTGATTCGCTTGGATTTGTATCTAACTCGTTTCTTCCGTCTGCATTTGAAGCTATATCAATTATAACGCAAGTATCTGATGCTAAATCATTTTTGTCGCATGGATTTGAAGCTAAACCTTCTACATCGCATTGATTTGAAGCTAATTCATGTGTTTCGCATGGATTTGAAGCTAACTCGTTTGTTTCCCCTGCATTTGAAGCTATATCACTTATATCGCAAGTATCTGAAGGTATATCATTTGATTCGCGTAGATATGAAGCTAAACCTTCTACATCGCTTTGATTTGACGCTAAATCATGAGTTTCGCATCGATTTGAAGCTAATTCGTTTCTATCCCCTGCATTTGAAGCTATATCACTTATATCGCAAGTATCTGAAACTAAATCATTTGTTTCGCACGGATTTGAAGCTAAACCTTCTACATCGCATTGATTTTCGGTTTAATCATGTGTTTCGCATGGATTTGAAACTAACTTGTTTGTTTCGTCTGCATTTGAAGCTATATCACTTATATCCCAAGTATTTGAAGCTAAATCATTTGTGTCGCATGGATTTGAAGCTAAACCTACTCCATCGCATGGACTTGAAGCTAACTCGTTTGTTTCGCATGCAGCTGAAGCTATATCACCCATATCCCAAGTGTTTGCAGCTCTATCATTTGTTTCGCATGGATTTGAAGCTAAACCATCTAAATCGCGTGAATTTTAAGCTAAATCATGTGTTCCGCATGGATTTGAAGCTAACTCGTTTGTTTCGTCTGCACTTGAAGCAATATCACATATATCGCTAGTATCTGAAGCTAAATCATTTGTTTCGCATGGATTTGAAGCTAAACCTTCAACATCGCTTTGATTTGCAGCTATATCGTGTGTTTCGCAAGGATTTGCAGCTAACTCGTTCGTTTCGCCTGCATTTGATGCTATATCACTTATATCGCAAGTATCTGAAGCTAAATCACTTGTTTCGCATGGCTTTGAAGCTAAACCTTCTACATCGCATTGATTTTCAGTTTAATCATGTGTTTCGCATGGATTTGAAGCTAACTCGTTTGTTTCGTCTGCAGTTGAATCTATATCACTTATATCGCAAGTATTTTAAGCAAAATCATTTGTTCCGCATCGATTCGAAGCTAAGCCTTCTACATCGTATTGATTTGAAGCTAAATCATGTGTTTCGCTTGGATGTGAAGCTAACTCGTTTGTTTCGTCTGCATTTGAAGCTATATCACTTATATCCCAAGTGTTTGAAGCTAAATCATTTGTTTCGCATGGATTTGAAGCTAACTCGTTTGTTTCGTCTGCATTTGGAGGTATATCACTTATATCGCAAGTTCATGTGCTAAATCATGTGTTTCGCTTTGACTTGAATCTATACCTTCTACATCGCATTGATTTGCAGCTAAATTATGTGTTTCGCATGGATTTGAATCTTACTCGTTTGTTTCCCCTGCATTTGAAACTATATCATTTATATCGCAAGTATTTTAAGCTAAATCATTTGTTCCGAATGGATTTGAAGCTGAGCCTTCTACATCGCATTGATTTGAAGCTTAATCATGCGTGTCGCATGGAGTTGAAGCTACCTCGTTTGTTTCGACTGCATTTGAACGTATATCGCTTATAACGCAATTATCTGAAGATAAATCATTTGTTCCGCATGGATTTGAAGCTAAGCCTTCTACTTCGCATTGATTTGAAGCTAAATCATGTGTATCGCATGCATTTTGAAGCTAACTCCTTTGATTCGTCTGCATTTGAAGCTATATCACTTACATCCCGAGTGTTTGATGCTAAATCATTTGTTTCGCATGGATTTGTATCTAAACCTTCTACATCGCATTGATTTGAGGCTAAATCATGTGTTTCGCTTGGATGTGAAGCTAACTCATTTATTTCGTCTGCATTTGAAGCTATATCACTTATATCCCAAGTGTTTGAAGCTAAATCATTTGTTTCGCATGAATTTGAAGCTAAACCTTCTACATCGCATTGATTTGAAGCTTAATCATGTGTTTCACATGGATTTGAAGCTAATTCGTTTCTATCCCCTGCATTTGAAGCTATATCATTTATATCGTAAGTATCTGAAACTAAATCATTTGTTTCGCACGGATTTGAAGCTAAACCTTCTACATCGCATTGATTTTCGGTTTAATCATGTGTTTCGCATGGATTTGAAACTAACTTGTTTGTTTCGTCTGCATTTGAAGCTATATCACTTATATCCCAAGTATTTGAAGCTAAATCATTTGTTTCGCATGGATTTGAAGCTAAACCTACTCCATCGCATGGACTTGAAGCTAACTCGTTTGTTTCGCATGCAGCTGAAGCTATATCACCCATATCCCAAGTGTTTGCAGCTCTATCATTTGTATCGCATGGATTTGAAGCTAAACCATCTAAATCGCATGAATTTTAAGCTAAATCATGTGTTCGGCATTGATTTGAAGCTACCTTGTTTGTTTCGTCTGCACTTGAAGCAATATCACATATATCGCTAGTATCTGAAGCTAAATCACTTGTTTCGCATGGATTTGAAGCTAAACCTTTAACATCGCTTTGATTTGCAGCTATATCATGTGTTTCGCATGGATTTGCAGCTAACTCGTTCGTTTCGCCTGCATTTGATGCTATATCACTTATATCGCAAGTATCTGAAGCTAAATCACTTGTTTCGCATGGCTTTGAAGCTAAACCTTCTACATCGCATTGATTTTCAGTTTAATCATGTGTTTCGCATGGATTTGAAGCTAACTCGTTTGTTTCGTCTGCAGTTGAATCTATATCACTTATATCGCAAGTATTTTAAGCAAAATCATTTGTTCCGCATCGATTCGAAGCTAAGCCTTCTACATCGTATTGATTTGAAGCTAAATCATGTGTTTCGCTTGGATGTGAAGCTAACTCGTTTGTTTCGTCTGCATTTGAAGCTATATCACTTATATCCCAAGTGTTTGAAGCTAAATCATTTGTTTCGCATGGATTTGAAGCTAACTCGTTTGTTTCGTCTGCATTTGGAGGTATATCACTTATATCGCAAGTTCATGTGCTAAATCATGTGTTTCGCTTTGACTTGAATCTATACCTTCTACATCGCATTGATTTGCAGCTAAATTATGTGTTTCGCATGGATTTGAATCTTACTCGTTTGTTTCCCCTGCATTTGAAACTATATCATTTATATCGCAAGTATTTTAAGCTAAATCATTTGTTCCGAATGGATTTGAAGCTGAGCCTTCTACATCGCATTGATTTGAAGCTTAATCATGCGTGTCGCATGGAGTTGAAGCTACCTCGTTTGTTTCGACTGCATTTGAACGTATATCGCTTATAACGCAATTATCTGAAGATAAATCATTTGTTCCGCATGGATTTGAAGCTAAGCCTTCTACTTCGCATTGATTTGAAGCTAAATCATGTGTATCGCATGCATTTTGAAGCTAACTCCTTTGATTCGTCTGCATTTGAAGCTATATCACTTACATCCCGAGTGTTTGATGCTAAATCATTTGTTTCGCATGGATTTGTATCTAAACCTTCTACATCGCATTGATTTGAGGCTAAATCATGTGTTTCGCTTGGATGTGAAGCTAACTCATTTATTTCGTCTGCATTTGAAGCTATATCACTTATATCCCAAGTGTTTGAAGCTAAATCATTTGTTTCGCATGAATTTGAAGCTAAACCTTCTACATCGCATTGATTTGAAGCTTAATCATGTGTTTCACATGGATTTGAAGCTAATTCGTTTCTATCCCCTGCATTTGAAGCTATATCATTTATATCGTAAGTATCTGAAACTAAATCATTTGTTTCGCACGGATTTGAAGCTAAACCTTCTACATCGCATTGATTTTCGGTTTAATCATGTGTTTCGCATGGATTTGAAACTAACTTGTTTGTTTCGTCTGCATTTGAAGCTATATCACTTATATCCCAAGTATTTGAAGCTAAATCATTTGTTTCGCATGGATTTGAAGCTAAACCTACTCCATCGCATGGACTTGAAGCTAACTCGTTTGTTTCGCATGCAGCTGAAGCTATATCACCCATATCCCAAGTGTTTGCAGCTCTATCATTTGTATCGCATGGATTTGAAGCTAAACCATCTAAATCGCATGAATTTTAAGCTAAATCATGTGTTCGGCATTGATTTGAAGCTACCTTGTTTGTTTCGTCTGCACTTGAAGCAATATCACATATATCGCTAGTATCTGAAGCTAAATCACTTGTTTCGCATGGATTTGAAGCTAAACCTTTAACATCGCTTTGATTTGCAGCTATATCATGTGTTTCGCATGGATTTGCAGCTAACTCGTTCGTTTCGCCTGCATTTGATGCTATATCACTTATATCGCAAGTATCTGAAGCTAAATCACTTGTTTCGCATGGCTTTGAAGCTAAACCTTCTACATGGCATTGATTTGCTGCTAAATCATGTGTTTCGCATGGATTTGAAGCTAACTCGTTTGTTTGGCCTGCAGTTGAATCTATATCACTTATATCGCAAGTATTTTAAGCAAAATCATTTGTTCCGCATCGATTTGAAGCTAAGACTTCTACTTCGCATTGATTTGAAGCTAAATCATGTGTTTCGCTTGGATGTGAAGCTAACTCGTTTGTTTCGTCTGCATTTGAAGTTATATCACATATATCCCAAATGTTTGAAGCTACATCATTTGTTTCGCTTGGATTTAAAGCTAATCGTTCTACATCGCATTGATTTGAAGCTAAATCGTGTGTTTTGCATGGATTTGAAACTAACTCGTTTGCTTCCCCTGCATTTGAAGCTATATCACTTATATCGCATGTATCTGATGCTAAGTCATTTGTGTCGCATTGATTTGAATCTAAACCTTCCACATCGCATTGATTTGCAGCTAAATCATGTGTTCCGCATGGATTTGAAGCTAACTCGTTTGTTTCGCATGCAGTTGAAGCTAAATCATGTATATCACAAGTATTTGAAGCGAAACCATTTGATTGGCATGGATTTGAAGCTACGCCTTCTTCTTCGCATTGATTTGAAGCTAAATCATGTGTTTCTGTTGATTTTGAATCTAATTAGTTTGTTTCGCATGCAGTTGAAGCTAAATCACGTATAAAACAAGTATTTGATGCTAAACTATTCGTTTCGCATGGATTTGTAGCTAAGCCTTCTACTTCGCATTGATTTGAAGCTAAATCATGTCTTTTTCCTGAATTTTATGCTAACTCGTTTGTTTCGCATGCAGTTGAAGTTAAATCATGTATATCACAAGTGTTTGAATCGAAACCATTTGATATGCATGGATTTGAAGCTAAGCCTGCTACTTCGCATTGATTTGAAGCTGAATAATGTGTTTCGCTTGAATTTGAAGCTAACCCCATTGTTTCACATGCAGTTCAAGCTGAATCACGTATAAAACAGGTTTTTGATGCTAAACTATTCGTTTCGCATCGATTTGAAGCTTAATCATGTGTTTTGCATGGATTTGAAGCTAACTCGTTTGTTTCTCCTGCATTTGAAGCTATATCACTTATATCGCATGTATCTGATGCTAAGTCATTTGTGTCGCATTGATTTGAAGCTAAACCTTCCACATTGCATTGGTTTCAAGCTAAACCTTCTGCATCGCAATAATTTCAAGCTAAATCATGTGATTCGCTTGGATTTGAAGCTACCTCGTTTGTTTCCCCTGCATTTGAAGCTATATCACTTATATCCCAAGTGTTTGAAGCTAAATCATGTGTTTCGCTTGGATTTGAAACCAAACCTTCTACATCGCACTCATTTGAAGCTAAATCATGTGATTCGCTTGGATTTGAAGCTAACTCGTTTGTTTCCCCTGTATTTGAAGCTATATCACTTATATCCCAAGTGTTAGAAGCTAAATCATGTGTTTCGCTTGGATTTGAAGCCAAACCTTCTACATCGCACTCATTTGAAGCTAAATCATGTGTTTCGCTTGGATTGGAAGCTATCTCGTTTGTTTCGTCTGCATTTGAAGCTATAGTACTTATATCCCAAGTGTTTGAAGATAAATCATTTGCTTCGCATGGATTTGAAGCTAGCTTGTTTCTTTCGTCTGCATTTGTAGCTATATCACTTCTATCGCAAGTATCTGGACCTAAATCATTTGTGTCGCATTGATTTGTAGCTAAACCTTCTACATCGCATTGATTTGAAGCTAAATCATGTGTTTCGCTTGGTTGTGAAGCTAACTCGTTTGTTTCGTCTGTATTTGAAGCTATATCACTTATATCCCAAGTGTTTGAAGCTAAATCATTTGTTTCGCATGAATTTGAACCTAAACCTTCTACATCGCATTGATTTGAAGCTTAATCATTTGTTTCGCATGGATTTGAAGCTAATTCGTTTGTATCCCCTGCATTTGAAGCTATGTCATTTATATCGCAAGTATCTGATGCTAAATCATTTGTTTCGCCTGGATTTGAAGCTAAACCTTCTACTTTCGCATTGATTTGAAGCTGACTCGTTTGCTTCGTGCGCATTTGAAGTTATATCACTTATATCCCAACTGTTTGAAGATAAATCATTTGATTCGCATAGATTTGAAGCTAAATCATGTGTTTCGCATCGATTTGAATCTAACTCGTTTGTTGCGCATGCAGTTGAATCTAAATAACGTACATCGCAAGTATTTGTAGCTAAACCATTTGTTTGGAATGGATTTGAAGCTAAACCTTCTACATCGCATTGATTTGCAGCTAAATAATGTGTTTCGCATGGATTTGGAGCTAACTCGTTTGTTTGACCTGCAGTTGAATGTATATCACTTATATCGCAAGTATTTGAAGCAAAATCATTTGTTCCGCTTCGATTTGAAGCTAAGATTTCTAATTCGCATTGATTTGAAGCTAAATCATGTGTTTCGCTTGGATGTGAAGCTAACTCGTTTGTTTCGTCTGCATTTGAAGCTATATCACTTATATCCCAAGTGTTTGAAGCTAAATCATTTGTTTCGCATGAATTTGAAGCTAAACCTTCTACATCGCATTGATTTGAAGCTTAATCATGTGTTTCACATGGATTTGAAGCTAATTCGTTTCTATCCCCTGCATTTGAAGCTATATCATTTATATCGTAAGTATCTGAAACTAAATCATTTGTTTCGCACGGATTTGAAGCTAAACCTTCTACATCGCATTGATTTTCGGTTTAATCATGTGTTTCGCATGGATTTGAAACTAACTTGTTTGTTTCGTCTGCATTTGAAGCTATATCACTTATATCCCAAGTATTTGAAGCTAAATCATTTGTTTCGCATGGATTTGAAGCTAAACCTACTCCATCGCATGGACTTGAAGCTAACTCGTTTGTTTCGCATGCAGCTGAAGCTATATCACCCATATCCCAAGTGTTTGCAGCTCTATCATTTGTTTCGCATGGATTTGAAGCTAAACCATCTAAATCGCATGAATTTTAAGCTAAATCATGTGTTCGGCATTGATTTGAAGCTAACTTGTTTGTTTCGTCTGCACTTGAAGCAATATCACATATATCGCTAGTATCTGAAGCTAAATCACTTGTTTCGCATGGATTTGAAGCTAAACCTTTAACATCGCTTTGATTTGCAGCTATATCATGTGTTTCGCATGGATTTGCAGCTAACTCGTTCGTTTCGCCTGCATTTGATGCTATATCACTTATATCGCAAGTATCTGAAGCTAAATCACTTGTTTCGCATGGCTTTGAAGCTAAACCTTCTACATGGCATTGATTTGCTGCTAAATCATGTGTTTCGCATGGATTTGAAGCTAACTTGTTTGTTTCGTCTGCATTTGAAGCTATATCACTTATATCCCAAGTATTTGAAGCTAAATCTTTTGTTTCACATGGATTTGAAGCTAAACCATCTACATCGCATGGACTTGAAGCTAACTCGTTTCTTTCGCATGCAGCTGAAGCTATATCACCCATATCCCAAGTGTTTGCAGCTCTATCATTTGTTTCGCATGGATTTGAAACTAAACCATCTAAATTGCATGAATTTTAAGCTAAATCATGTGTTCCGCATGGATTTGAAGCTAACTCGTCTGCTTCGTCTGCACCTGAAGCAATATCACATATATCGCTAGTAGCTGAAGCTAAATCATTTGTTTCGCATGGATTTGAAGCTAAACCTTCAACATCGCTTTGATTTGCAGCTATATCATGTGTTTCGCATGGATTTGCAGCTAACTCGTTTGTTTCCCCTGCATTTGAAGCTATATCAATTATATCGCAAGTATCTGATGCTAAATCATTTTTGTCGCATGGATTTGAAGCTAAACCTTCTACATCGCTTTGATTTGCAGCTAAATCATGTGTTTCGCATGGATTTGAAGCTAACTCGTTTGTTTCCCCAGCATTTGAAGCTATATCAATTATATCGCAAGTATCTGATGCTAAATCATTTTTGTGACATGGATTTGAAGCTAAACCTTCTACATCGCATTGATTTGAAGCTAATTCATGTGTTTCTCATGGATTTGAAGCTAACTCGTTTGTTTCCCCTGCATTAGAAGCTATATCACTTATATCGCAAGTATCTGAAGCTAAATAAATTGTTTCGCATGAATTTGAAGCTGAACCTTCAACATCGCATTGACTTGCAGCTAAATCATGTGTTCCGCATGGATTTGAAGCTAAGCCTTCTACTTCGCTTCGATTTGCAGCTAAATCATGTGTTTCGCATGGATTTGAAGCTAACTCGTTTGTTTCCCCTGCATTTGAAGCTATATCACTTATATCGCAAGTATCTGTTGCTAAATCATTTTTTTCGCATGGATTTGATGCTAAATCTTCAACATCGCATTGATATGAAGATAATTTATGTGTTTCGCATGGATTTGAAGCTAACTGGTTTGTTTCGTCTGCAATTGATGCTATATCACTTATATCCCATTGTTCGAAGCTAAATCATTTGTTTCGCATGGACTTGAATCTAAACCATCCACACAGCATTGATTTGAGGCTTAATCATGTGTTTTGCATGGTTTTCAGGCTAACTCGTTTATTTCCCCTGCATTTAAAGCTATATCACTCATATCGCAAATAACTGGAGCTAAATCATTGGTTTCGCTTGGATTTGAAGCTAAACCTTCTACATCGCACTGATTTGCTGCTAAATCATGTGTTTCGCATGGATCTAAAGCTAAGCCTTCTACTTCGCATCGATTTGAAGCTTAATCATGTGTTTCGCATGGATTTGCAGCTAACTCGTTTGTATCCCCTGAATTTGAAACTATATCACTTATATCGCAAGTATCTGAAGCTAAATCATTTGTGATGCATGGATTTGAAGCTACACCTTCTACATCGCATTGATTTGCTGCTAAATCATGTGTTTTGCATGGATTAGATGCTCACTCGTTTGCTTCTCCTGCATTTCAAGCTATTTCAGTTATATCGCAAGTATCTGATGCTAAATCATTTGTTTCGCATGGATTTGAAGCTAAACCTTCTACATCGCATTGATTTGCAGCCAAGTCATGTATTTGGCATGGATTTGAAGCTAACTCGTTCGTTTCGCGTGCATTTGATGCTATATCACTTATATCGCAAGTATCTGAAGCTAAATCATTTGTTACGCATGGATTTGAAGCTAGCTTGTTTCTTTCGTCTGCATTTGAAGCTATATCACATATATCGCAAGTATTTGAAGCTAAATCATTTGTTTCGCATGGATTTGATGCTAAACCTTCTACATCGCATTGATTTGAAGCTGATTCATGTGTTTCGCATGGATTTGAAGCTAACTCGTTTGTTTCCCCTTCACTTGAAACTATATCACTTATATCGCAAGTATCTGAAGGTATATCATTTTTTTCGCATGGATTTGAAGCTAAACCTTCTACATCGCATTGATTTGATGCTAAATCATGTGTTTCGAATGGATTTGAAGCTAACTCGTTTGTTCCGCCTGCAGTAGCATCTATATTACTTATATCGCAAGTATTTGAAGCTAAATCATTTGATGCGCATGGATTTGAATCTAACTCGTTTGTTTCGTCTGCATTTGAAGCTATATCACTTATATCGCATGTACCTGAAGCGAAATCATTTGTGTCGCATGGGTTTGAAGCTATACCATCTACATCGCATGGACTTGAAGCTAACTCGTTTGTTTCGCATGCAGCTGAATCTATATCACCTATATCCCATGTGTTTGAAGCTCAATCAATTGTTTCGCATGGATTTGAAGCTAAACCTTATACATTGCATTGATATGAGTCTAAATCATGTGCTTCGGTTGGATATGAAGCTAACTCGTTTGTTTCGTCTGCATTTGAAGCTATATCACTTCTATCCCTAGAGTTTGATGCTAAATCATGTGTTTCGCATGGGCTTTTAAGCTAACTCGTTTGCTTCCCCTGCATTTGAAGCTATATCATTTATATCGCAAGTGTTTGAAGCTAAATCATTTGTTTTGCATGGATTTGAAGCTATCTCGTTTGTTTCGCCTGCAGTTGAATCTATATCACTTATATCGCAAGTATTTGAAGCTAAATCATTTGCTCCGCATGGATTTGAAGCTAAGCCTTCTACTTCGCATGGACTTGAAGCTAAATCATTTGTTTAGCATAGATTTGGAGCTAAAACTTCTACATCGCTTTGATTTGAAGCTAAAACGTGTGTTTCGCTTGGATATGAAGCTAACTCGTTTGTTTCGACTGAATTTGAAGCTATATCACTTATATCGCAAGTATCTGAAGCTAAATCATATGTTTCGATTGGATATGAAGCTAAACATTCTACATCGCATTGATTTGAAGCTAAATCATGTGTTTTGCATGGATTTGAGGCTATCTCGTTTGTTTCGCCTCCAGTTGAATCTATATCACTTACATAGCAAGTATTTGAAGCTAAATCATTTGTTCCGCATGGATTTGAAGCTAAGCCTTCTACTTCGCATTGATTTGAAACTAAATCATGTGTATCGCATGGATTTGATGCTAACTCGTTTGTTTCCCCTGCATTTGAATCTATATCACTTACATCGCAAGTATTTGAAGCTAAATCATTTGTTCCGCATGGATTTGATGCTAAACCTTCTACATCGCATTGATTTGAAGCTAAATCATGTGTTTCGCATGGATTTTATGCTAACTCGTTTGTTTCCCCTGTATTTGAAGCTATTACAGTTACATCGCAAGTATCTGATGCTAAACCATGTGTTTCGCTTGGATTTGGAGCTAAACCTTCTACATCGCTTTGATTTGAAGCTAAATCATGTGTTTTTCATGGATTTGAAGCTAACTCGTTCGTTTCGCCTGCATTTGATGCTATATCACTTATATCGCAAGTATCTGAAGCTAAAACATTTGTTACGCATGGATTTGAAGCTAAACCTTCTACATCTCATTGATTTGCAGCTAAATCATGTGTTTCTCATGGATTTGGAGCTAACTCGTTAGTTTCGCCTGCATTTGAATCTATATCATTTATATCCCAAGTATTTGAAGCTAAATCATTTGTGTCGCATGGATTTGAATCTAAACCTTCTATATCGCATTGATTTGAAGCTTAATCGTGTGATTCGCTTGGACTTGAAGCTAACTCGTTTGTTTCGCCTGCATTTTAAGCTACAATATTTATATCGCAAGTATATGAAGCTAAATCATTTGTGTCGCATGGATTTGAAGCTATACCTTCTACATCGCATTTAATTGAAGCTAAATCAAGTATTTCGCTTGAATTTGAAGCTAACTCGTTTGATTCGCCCGCATTTGAAGCAATATCAATATATCGCAAGTATCTGAACCTAAATCATTTGTATCGCATGGATTTGAAGCTAAACTTTCTACATCGCATTGATTTGAAGCTAAACCATGTGTGTCGCATGGAGTTGCAGCTAGCTCGTTTGCTTTGTCTGCATTTGAACGTATAACGCTTATAACGCAACTATCTGAAGCTAAATCATTTGTTCCGCATGGATTTGAAGCTTAACCTTCTACATCTCATTGATTTGAAGCTAAACCCTCTACATCTCATTGATTTGAAGCTAAATCATGTGTTTCGCATGGATTTGGAGCTATACCTTCTACATCGCATTGATTTGAAGCTAAATCATGTGTTTTGCATGGACTTTATGCTAACTCGTTTGTTTCCCCTGCATTTGAATCTATATCAGTTACGTCGCAAGTATCTGATGCTAAATCATTTTTTTCGCATGGATTTGAAGCTAAACCTTCTACATCGCATTGATTTGGAGCTAAATAATGTGTTTCGCTTGGATTTGAAGCTAAACCTTCTACGTCGCATTGATTTGTAACTAAATCATGTGTTTTGCATGGATTTGATGCTAACTCGTTTGGTTCTCCTGTATTTGTAGCTATATCACTTACATCGCAAGTAATTGAAGCTAAATCATTTGTTCCGCATGGATTTGATGCTGAACCTTCTACATCGCATTGATTTGAAGCTGAATCCTGTGTTTTGCATGGATTTGATGCTAACTCGTTTGTTTCCACTGCATTTGAAGCTATATCAGTTTTATCGCAAGTATCTGATGCTAAATCATTTGTTTCGCATGGATTTGAAGCTAAACCTTCTACACCGCATTGATTTGAAGCTATATCATGTGATTCGCTTGGATTTAATTCTGGTTCGTTAGTATCGTCTGAATTTGACACTATATCACTTATATCGCAAGTATCTAAAGCTAAATCATTGGTTTCGCATGAATTTGAAGCTAAACCTACTACATCGCATTGATTCGAAGCAAAATCATTTGTTTCGCTTAGATTTGAAGCTAACTCGTTTGTTTCGTATGTATTTGAAGATATATCACTTATATCGCAAATATCCGAACCGAAATAATTTGTTTCTTATGGATTTGAATCTAAGCCTTCTACCTCGCATTGATTTGAAGCTAAATAATTTGTTTCGCTTCGATTTTTGAATCTATACTATCCACATTACATTGATTTAAAGCTAAATCATGTGATTCGCTTGGATTTGAAGCTAACTCGTTTGTTTCGTCTGCATTTGAAGCTATATCACTTATATCGCATGTACCTGAAGCGAAATCATTTGTGTCGCATGGGTTTGAAGCTATACCATCTACATCGCATGGACTTGAAGCTAACTCGTTTGTTTCGCATGCAGCTGAATCTATATCACCTATATCCCATGTGTTTGAAGCTCAATCAATTGTTTCGCATGGATTTGAAGCTAAACCTTATACATTGCATTGATATGAGTCTAAATCATGTGCTTCGGTTGGATATGAAGCTAACTCGTTTGTTTCGTCTGCATTTGAAGCTATATCACTTCTATCCCTAGAGTTTGATGCTAAATCATGTGTTTCGCATGGGCTTTTAAGCTAACTCGTTTGCTTCCCCTGCATTTGAAGCTATATCATTTATATCGCAAGTGTTTGAAGCTAAATCATTTGTTTTGCATGGATTTGAAGCTATCTCGTTTGTTTCGCCTGCAGTTGAATCTATATCACTTATATCGCAAGTATTTGAAGCTAAATCATTTGTTCCGCATGGATTTGAAGCTAAGCCTTCTACTTCGCATGGACTTGAAGCTAAATCATTTGTTTAGCATAGATTTGGAGCTAAAACTTCTACATCGCTTTGATTTGAAGCTAAAACGTGTGTTTCGCTTGGATATGAAGCTAACTCGTTTGTTTCGACTGAATTTGAAGCTATATCACTTATATCGCAAGTATCTGAAGCTAAATCATATGTTTCGATTGGATATGAAGCTAAACCTTCTACATCGCATTGATTTGAAGCTAAACCATGTGTGTCGCATGGAGTTGCAGCTAGCTCGTTTGTTTTGTCTGCATTTGAACGTATATCGCTTATAACGCAAATATCTGAAGCTAAATCATTTGTTCCGCATGGATTTGAAGCTAAACCTTCTACATCTCATTGATTTGAAGCTAAATCAAGTGTTTTGCATGGATTTTATGCGAACTCGTTTGTTTCCCCTGCATTTGAAGCTATATCAGTTACATCGCAAGTATCTGATGCTAAATCATTTGTTTCGCATGGATTTGAAGCTAAACATTCTACATCGCATTGATTTGAAGCTAAATCATGTGTTTTGCATGGATTTGAGGCTAACTCGTTTGTTTCGCCTCCAGTTGAATCTATATCACTTACATAGCAAGTATTTGAAGCTAAATCATTTGTTCCGCATGGATTTGAAGCTAAGCCTTCTACTTCGCATTGATTTGAAACTAAATCATGTGTATCGCATGGATTTGATGCTAACTCGTTTGTTTCCCCTGCATTTGAATCTATATCACTTACATCGCAAGTATTTGAAGCTAAATCATTTGTTCCGCATGGATTTGATGCTAAACCTTCTACATCGCATTGATTTGAAGCTAAATCATGTGTTTCGCATGGATTTTATGCTAACTCGTTTGTTTCCCCTGTATTTGAAGCTATTACAGTTACATCGCAAGTATCTGATGCTAAACCATGTGTTTCGCTTGGATTTGGAGCTAAACCTTCTACATCGCTTTGATTTGAAGCTAAATCATGTGTTTTTCATGGATTTGAAGCTAACTCGTTCGTTTCGCCTGCATTTGATGCTATATCACTTATATCGCAAGTATCTGAAGCTAAAACATTTGTTACGCATGGATTTGAAGCTAAACCTTCTACATCTCATTGATTTGCAGCTAAATCATGTGTTTCTCATGGATTTGGAGCTAACTCGTTAGTTTCGCCTGCATTTGAATCTATATCATTTATATCCCAAGTATTTGAAGCTAAATCATTTGTGTCGCATGGATTTGAATCTAAACCTTCTATATCGCATTGATTTGAAGCTTAATCGTGTGATTCGCTTGGACTTGAAGCTAACTCGTTTGTTTCGCCTGCATTTTAAGCTACAATATTTATATCGCAAGTATATGAAGCTAAATCATTTGTGTCGCATGGATTTGAAGCTATACCTTCTACATCGCATTTAATTGAAGCTAAATCAAGTATTTCGCTTGAATTTGAAGCTAACTCGTTTGATTCGCCCGCATTTGAAGCAATATCAATATATCGCAAGTATCTGAACCTAAATCATTTGTATCGCATGGATTTGAAGCTAAACTTTCTACATCGCATTGATTTGAAGCTAAACCATGTGTGTCGCATGGAGTTGCAGCTAGCTCGTTTGCTTTGTCTGCATTTGAACGTATAACGCTTATAACGCAACTATCTGAAGCTAAATCATTTGTTCCGCATGGATTTGAAGCTTAACCTTCTACATCTCATTGATTTGAAGCTAAACCCTCTACATCTCATTGATTTGAAGCTAAATCATGTGTTTCGCATGGATTTGGAGCTATACCTTCTACATCGCATTGATTTGAAGCTAAATCATGTGTTTTGCATGGACTTTATGCTAACTCGTTTGTTTCCCCTGCATTTGAATCTATATCAGTTACGTCGCAAGTATCTGATGCTAAATCATTTTTTTCGCATGGATTTGAAGCTAAACCTTCTACATCGCATTGATTTGGAGCTAAATAATGTGTTTCGCTTGGATTTGAAGCTAAACCTTCTACGTCGCATTGATTTGTAACTAAATCATGTGTTTTGCATGGATTTGATGCTAACTCGTTTGGTTCTCCTGTATTTGTAGCTATATCACTTACATCGCAAGTAATTGAAGCTAAATCATTTGTTCCGCATGGATTTGATGCTGAACCTTCTACATCGCATTGATTTGAAGCTGAATCCTGTGTTTTGCATGGATTTGATGCTAACTCGTTTGTTTCCACTGCATTTGAAGCTATATCAGTTTTATCGCAAGTATCTGATGCTAAATCATTTGTTTCGCATGGATTTGAAGCTAAACCTTCTACACCGCATTGATTTGAAGCTATATCATGTGATTCGCTTGGATTTAATTCTGGTTCGTTAGTATCGTCTGAATTTGACACTATATCACTTATATCGCAAGTATCTAAAGCTAAATCATTGGTTTCGCATGAATTTGAAGCTAAACCTACTACATCGCATTGATTCGAAGCAAAATCATTTGTTTCGCTTAGATTTGAAGCTAACTCGTTTGTTTCGTATGTATTTGAAGATATATCACTTATATCGCAAATATCCGAACCGAAATAATTTGTTTCTTATGGATTTGAATCTAAGCCTTCTACCTCGCATTGATTTGAAGCTAAATAATTTGTTTCGCTTCGATTTTTGAATCTATACTATCCACATTACATTGATTTAAAGCTAAATCATGTGATTCGCTTGGATTTGAAGCTAACTCGTTTGTTTCGTCTGCATTTGAAGCTATGTCACATATATCCCAAGTGTTTGAAGCTAAATCATTTGTGCCTCATGGATTTGAAGCTAAAGCTTCTACATCGCATTGATTTGCAGCTAAATCATGTGTTTCGCATGGATTTGAAGCTATCTCGTTTGATTTGTCTGCATTTAAAGCTATATCACTTATATCCCAATTGTTTGAAGCTAAATCATGTGTTTCGCTTGTATTTGAAACTAGCTTGTTTGTTTCGTCTGCATTGGAAGCTATATCACTTATATCGCAAGTGTTTGAAGCTCAATAATTTGTCTCGCATGGATTTCAAGCTAAACCCTCTACATCGCATTGATTTGAAGCTAAATCACGTGTTCCGCTTGGATTTGAAGCTAAACCTTCTACATTGCATTGATTTGACACTAAATCATGTGATTCGCTTGGATTTGTATCTAACTCGTTTCTTCCGTCTGCATTTGAAGCTATATCACTTATATCGCAAGTATCAGATGCTAAATCATTTTTTTCGCATGGATTTGAAGCTAAACCTTCTAAATCGCATTGATTTGAAGCTAATTCATGTGTTTCGCATGGATTTGAAGCTAATTGCTTCGTTTCGAATGCAATTGAATCTGTATCACTTATATCCCAAGTGTTTGAATCTGAATCATTTGTTTCGCATGGATTTGAAGCTAAACCTTCCACACAGCATTGATTTGAAGCATAATCATGTGTTTTGCATGGTTTTGAGACTAACTCGTTTATTTCCCCTGCATTTGAAGCTATATCACTTATATCGCAATTGTTTGAAGCTGAATCATGTGTTTCGCATAGATTTGAAGCTAAAACTTCTACATCGCATCGATTTGCGCCAAAATCATGTGTTTTGCTTGGATTTGAAGCTAACTCGTTAGTTTTGCCGGCATTTGAAGCTATATCACCTATATCCCAAGTGTTTGAAGCTCAATCATTTGCTTCGCATGGATTAGAAGCTAATCCTTCTACTTCGCATCGATTAGAAGCTTAATCATGTGTTTTGCATGGATTTGAAGCTAACTCGTTTGTTTGGTCTACATTTGAACCTATATCACTTATTTCTCTAGTATATGAAGCTAAATCATTAGTGTCTTATGGATTAGAAGCTAAACCTTCTACATCGCTTTGATTTGCAGCTAAATCATGTGTTTCGCATGGATTTGAAGCTAAACCTTCTACTTTCGCATTGATTTGAAGCTGACTCGTTTGTTTCGTCCGCATTTGAAGCTATATCACTTATATCCCAACTGTTTGAAGCTAAATCATTTGTTTTGCATGGATTTGAAGCTAACTCGTTCGTTTCCCCTGCATTTGAAGCTATATCACTTATATCGCAAGTATCTGAAGCCAAATCATTTGTGTTGTATGGATTTGAAGCTACACCTTCGACATAACATTGATTTGAAGATTAACCATGTGTTTTGCATGGATTTGAAGCTAACTCGTTTGTTTCCCCTGCATTTGAAGCTATATTACATTTATCCTAAGGGTTTGAAGCTCAATGATTTGCTTCGCATGGATTTGAAGCTAATCCTTCTACACCCCATTGATTTGAAGCTAAATCATGTGTTTCGCATGTATTTGAAGCTAACTCGTTTGTTTCGTCTGCATTCGAAGCTATTTCAGTTATATCGCTAGTATCTGAAGGTAAATCATTTGTTTCGCATGGATTTGAAGCGAAACCTTCTACATCGCTTTGATTTGCAGCTAAATCATGTGTTTCGCATGGATTTGAAGCTAACTCGTTTGATTCGTTTGCATTTGATGCTATATTGCTTATATCGCAAGTATCTGAAGTTAAATCATTTGTTTCGCATGATTTTGAATCTAAACCATGTGTTTCGCATCAATTTGAACCTAAATCTTGTCTTTCGCATGCATTTGAAGCTTAATCATGTGTTTTGCATGGATTTGAAACTAAACCTTCTACATCGCTTTGATTTGAAGCTAAATCATGTGTTTTGCATGGATTAGATGCTCACTCGTTTGCTTCTCCTGCATTTGAAGCTATTTCAGTTATATCGCAAGTATCTGATGCTAAATCATTTGTTTCGCATGGATTTGAAGCTAAACCTTCTACATCGCATTGATTTGCAGCCAAGTCATGTATTTGGCATGGATTTGAAGCTAACTCGTTCGTTTCGCGTGCATTTGATGCTATATCACTTATATCGCAAGTATCTGAAGCTAAATCATTTGTTACGCATGGATTTGAAGCTAAACCTTCTACATCTCATTGATTTGCAGCTAAATCATGTGTTTCGCATGGAATTGGAGCTAACTCGTTAGTTTCTCCTGCATTTGAAGCTATATCAATATATCGCAAGTATCTGAACCTAAATCATTTGTTTCGCATGGATTTGAAGCTAAGCCTTCTACTTCGCATCGATTTAAAGCTAAACTTTTAACATCGCATTGATTTGAATCTAAATCATTTGTGTCGCATGGATTTGAATCTAAACCTTCTACATCGCTTTGATTTGAAGCTGAATCATGTGATTTGCATGGATTAGATGCTAACTCGTTTGCTTCCCCTGCATTTGAAGCTATTTCAGTTATATCGCAAGTATCTGATGCTAAATCATTTGTTTCGCATGGATTTGAAGCTAAACCTTCTACATCGCATTAATTTGCAGCAAAGTCATGTATTTCGCATGGATTTGAAGCTAACTCGTTCGTTTCGCCTGCATTTGATGCTATATCACTTATATCGCAAGTATCTGAAGCTAAATCACTTGTTACGCATGGATTTGAAGCTAAAGCTTCTACATCTCATTGATTTGCAGTTAAATCATGTGTTTCGCATGGATTTGAATCTAACTCGTTAGTTTCGCCTGCATTTGAAGCTATATCAATATATCGCAAGTATCTGAACCTAAATCATTTGTTTCGCATGGATTTGAAGCTAAACTTTCTACATCGCATTGATTTGAAGCTAAACCATGTGTTTCGCTTGGATTTGGAGCTAAACCTTCTACATCGCTTTGATTTGAAGCTAAATCATGTGTTTTTCATGGATTTGAAGCTAACTCGTTCGTTTCGCCTGCATTTGATGCTATATCACTTATATCGCAAGTATCTGAAGCTAAAACATTTGTTACGCATGGATTTGAAGCTAAACCTTCTACATCTCATTGATTTGCAGCTAAATCATGTGTTTCTCATGGATTTGGAGCTAACTCGTTAGTTTCGCCTGCATTTGAATCTATATCATTTATATCCCAAGTATTTGAAGCTAAATCATTTGTGTCGCATGGATTTGAATCTAAACCTTCTACATCGCATTGATTTGAAGCTTAATCGTGTGATTCGCTTGGACTTGAAGCTAACTCGTTTGTTTCGCCTGCATTTTAAGCTACAATATTTATATCGCAAGTATATGAAGCTAAATCATTTGTGTCGCATGGATTTGAAGCTATACCTTCTACATCGCATTTAATTGAAGCTAAATCAAGTATTTCGCTTGAATTTGAAGCTAACTCGTTTGATTGGCCCGCATTTGAAGCAATATCAATATATCGCAAGTATCTGAACCTAAATCATTTGTATCGCATGGATTTGAAGCTAAACTTTCTACATCGCATTGATTTGAAGCTAAACCATGTGTGTCGCATGGAGTTGCAGCTAGCTCGTTTGCTTTGTCTGCATTTGAACGTATAACGCTTATAACGCAACTATCTGAAGCTAAATCATTTGTTCCGCATGGATTTGAAGCTTAACCTTCTACATCTCATTGATTTGAAGCTAAACCCTCTACATTTCATTGATTTGAAGCTAAATCATGTGTTTCGCATGGATTTGGAGCTATACCTTCTACATCGCATTGATTTGAAGCTAAATCATGTGTTTTGCATGGACTTTATGCTAACTCGTTTGTTTCCCCTGCATTTGAATCTATATCAGTTTCGTCGCAAGTATCTGATGCTAAATCATTTTTTTCGCATGGATTTGAAGCTAAACCTTCTACATCGCATTGATTTGGAGCTAAATAATGTGTTTCGCTTGGATTTGAAGCTAAACCTTCTACGTCGCATTGATTTGTAACTAAATCATGTGTTTTGCATGGATTTGATGCTAACTCGTTTGGTTCTCCTGTATTTGTAGCTATATCACTTACATCGCAAGTAATTGAAGCTAAATCATTTGTTCCGCATGGATTTGATGCTGAACCTTCTACATCGCATTGATTTGAAGCTGAATCCTGTGTTTTGCATGGATTTGATGCTAACTCGTTTGTTTCCACTGCATTTGAAGCTATATCAGTTTTATCGCAAGTATCTGATGCTAAATCATTTGTTTCGCATGGATTTGAAGCTAAACCTTCTACACCGCATTGATTTGAAGCTATATCATGTGATTCGCTTGGATTTAATTCTGGTTCGTTAGTATCGTCTGAATTTGACACTATATCACTTATATCGCAAGTATCTAAAGCTAAATCATTGGTTTCGCATGAATTTGAAGCTAAACCTACTACATCGCATTGATTCGAAGCTAAATCATTTGTTTCGCTTAGATTTGAAGCTAACTCGTTTGTTTCGTATGTATTTGAAGATATATCACTTATATCGCAAATATCCGAACCGAAATAATTTGTTTCTTATGGATTTGAATCTAAGCCTTCTACCTCGCATTGATTTGAAGCTAAATAATTTGTTTCGCTTCGATTTTTGAATCTATACTATCCACATTACATTGATTTAAAGCTAAATCATGTGATTCGCTTGGATTTGAAGCTAACTCGTTTGTTTCGTCTGCATTTGAAGCTATGTCACATATATCCCAAGTGTTTGAAGCTAAATCATTTGTGCCTCATGGATTTGAAGCTAAAGCTTCTACATCGCATTGATTTGCAGCTAAATCATGTGTTTCGCATGGATTTGAAGCTATCTCGTTTGATTTGTCTGCATTTAAAGCTATATCACTTATATCCCAATTGTTTGAAGCTAAATCATGTGTTTCGCTTGTATTTGAAACTAGCTTGTTTGTTTCGTCTGCATTGGAAGCTATATCACTTATATCGCAAGTGTTTGAAGCTCAATAATTTGTCTCGCATGGATTTCAAGCTAAACCCTCTACATCGCATTGATTTGAAGCTAAATCACGTGTTCCGCTTGGATTTGAAGCTAAACCTTCTACATTGCATTGATTTGACACTAAATCATGTGATTCGCTTGGATTTGTATCTAACTCGTTTCTTCCGTCTGCATTTGAAGCTATATCACTTATATCGCAAGTATCAGATGCTAAATCATTTTTTTCGCATGGATTTGAAGCTAAACCTTCTAAATCGCATTGATTTGAAGCTAATTCACGTGTTTCGCATGGATTTGAAGCTAATTGCTTCGTTTCGAATGCAATTGAATCTGTATCACTTATATCCCAAGTGTTTGAATCTGAATCATTTGTTTCGCATGGATTTGAAGCTAAACCTTCCACACAGCATTGATTTGAAGCATAATCATGTGTTTTGCATGGTTTTGAGACTAACTCGTTTATTTCCCCTGCATTTGAAGCTATATCACTTATATCGCAATTGTTTGAAGCTGAATCATGTGTTTCGCATAGATTTGAAGCTAAAACTTCTACATCGCATCGATTTGCGCCAAAATCATGTGTTTTGCTTGGATTTGAAGCTAACTCGTTAGTTTTGCCGGCATTTGAAGCTATATCACCTATATCCCAAGTGCTTGAAGTTCAATCATTTGCTTCGCATGGATTAGAAGCTAATCCTTCTACTTCGCATCGATTAGAAGCTTAATCATGTGTTTTGCATGGATTTGAAGCTAACTCGTTTGTTTGGTCTACATTTGAACCTATATCACTTATTTCTCTAGTATATGAAGCTAAATCATTAGTGTCTTATGGATTAGAAGCTAAACCTTCTACATCGCTTTGATTTGCAGCTAAATCATGTGTTTCGCATGGATTTGAAGCTAAACCTTCTACTTTCGCATTGATTTGAAGCTGACTCGTTTGTTTCGTCCGCATTTGAAGTTATATCACTTATATCCCAACTGTTTGAAGCTAAATCATTTGTTTTGCATGGATTTGAAGCTAACTCGTTCGTTTCCCCTGCATTTGAAGCTATATCACTTATATCGCAAGTATCTGAAGCCAAATCATTTGTGTTGTATGGATTTGAAGCTACACCTTCGACATAACATTGATTTGAAGATTAACCATGTGTTTTGCATGGATTTGAAGCTAACTCGTTTGTTTCCCCTGCATTTGAAGCTATATCACATTTATCCTAAGGGTTTGAAGCTCAATGATTTGCTTCGCATGGATTTGAAGCTAATCCTTCTACACCCCATTGATTTGAAGCTAAATCATGTGTTTCGCATGTATTTGAAGCTAACTCGTTTGTTTCGTCTGCATTCGAAGCTATTTCAGTTATATCGCTAGTATCTGAAGGTAAATCATTTGTTTCGCATGGATTTGAAGCGAAACCTTCTACATCGCTTTGATTTGCAGCTAAATCATGTGTTTCGCATGGATTTGAAGCTAACTCGTTTGATTCGTTTGCATTTGATGCTATATTGCTTATATCGCAAGTATCTGAAGTTAAATCATTTGTTTCGCATGATTTTGAATCTAAACCATGTGTTTCGCATCAATTTGAACCTAAATCTTGTCTTTCGCATGCATTTGAAGCTTAATCATGTGTTTTGCATGGATTTGAAACTAAACCTTCTACATCGCTTTGATTTGAAGCTAAATCATGTGTTTTGCATGGATTAGATGCTCACTCGTTTGCTTCTCCTGCATTTGAAGCTATTTCAGTTATATCGCAAGTATCTGATGCTAAATCATTTGTTTCGCATGGATTTGAAGCTAAACCTTCTACATCGCATTGATTTGCAGCCAAGTCATGTATTTGGCATGGATTTGAAGCTAACTCGTTCGTTTCGCGTGCATTTGATGCTATGTCACTTATATCGCAAGTATCTGAAGCTAAATCATTTGTTACGCATGGATTTGAAGCTAAACCTTCTACATCTCATTGATTTGCAGCTAAATCATGTGTTTCGCATGGAATTGGAGCTAACTCGTTAGTTTCTCCTGCATTTGAAACTATATCAATATATCGCAAGTATCTGAACCTAAATCATTTGTTTCGCATGGATTTGAAGCTAAGCCTTCTACTTCGCATCGATTTAAAGCTAAACTTTTAACATCGCATTGATTTGAAGCTAAATCATTTGTGTCGCATGGATTTGAATCTAAACCTTCTACATCGCTTTGATTTGAAGCTGAATCATGTGATTTGCATGGATTAGATGCTAACTCGTTTGCTTCCCCTGCATTTGAAGCTATTTCAGTTATATCGCAAGTATCTGATGCTAAATCATTTGTTTCGCATGGATTTGAAGCTAAACCTTCTACATCGCATTAATTTGCAGCAAAGTCATGTATTTCGCATGGATTTGAAGCTATCTCGTTCGTTTCGCCTGCATTTGATGCTATATCACTTATATCGCAAGTATCTGAAGCTAAATCACTTGTTACGCATGGATTTGAAGCTAAAGCTTCTACATCTCATTGATTTGCAGTTAAATCATGTGTTTCGCATGGATTTGAATCTAACTCGTTAGTTTCGCCTGCATTTGAAGCTATATCAATATATCGCAAGTATCTGAACCTAAATCATTTGTTTCGCATGGATTTGAAGCTAAACTTTCTACATCGCATTGATTTGAAGCTAAACCATGTGTGTCGCATGGAGTTGCAGCTAGCTCGTTTGCTTTGTCTGCATTTGAACGTATATCGCTTATAACGCAACTATCTGAAGCTAAATCATTTGTTCCGCATGGATTTGAAGCCAAACCTTCTACATCTCATTGATTTGAAGCTAAACCCTCTACATCTCATTGATTTGAAGCTAAATCATGTGTTTCGCATGGATTTGGAGCTATACCTTCTACATCGCATTGATTTGAAGCTAAATCATGTGTTTTGGATGGATTTTATGCTAACTCGTTTGTTTCCCCTGCATTTGAATCTATATCAGTTACGTCGCAAGTATCTGATGCTAAATCATTTTTTTCGCATGGATTTGAAGCTAAACCTTCTACATCGCATTGATTTGGAGCTAAATAATGTGTTTCGCTTGGATTTGAAGCTAAACCTTCTACGTCGCATTGATTTGTAACTAAATCATGTGTTTTGCATGGATTTGATGCTAACTCGTTTGGTTCTCCTGTATTTGTAGCTATATCACTTATATCGCAAGTATCTAAAGCTAAATCATTGGTTTCGCATGAATTTGAAGCTAAACCTACTACATCGCATTGATTCGAAGCTAAATCATTTGTTTCGCTTAGATTTGAAGCTAACTCGTTTGTTTCGTCTGTATTTGAAGATATTTCACTTATATCGCAAATATCCGAACCGAAATAATTTGTTTCTTATGGATTTGAATCTAAGCCTTCTACCTCGCATTGATTTGAAGCTAAATAATTTGTTTCGCTTCGATTTTTGAATCTATACTATCCACATTACATTGATTTGCAGGTAAGTCATGTGTTCCGCATGGATTTGAAGCTAACTCGTTTGTTTCGTCTGCATTTGAAGCTATATCACTTATATCCCAAGTGTTTAAGCTAAATCATTTGTTTCGCATGAATTTGAAGCTAAACCTTCTGCATCGCATTGATTTGAAGCTTAATCATGTGTTTCACGTGGATTTGAAGCTAATTCGTTTCTATCCCCTGCATTTGAAGCTATATCATTTATATCGCAAGTATCTGATACTAAATCATTTGTTTCGCATGGATTTGAAGCTGAACCTTCTACATCGCATTGCTTTGCATCTAAATGATGTTTTTCGCAAGGATTTGAACTAACTCGTTTGTTTCGTCTGCATTTGAAGCTATTTCACTTATATCCCAAGTGTTTGAAGCTAAATCATTTGTTTCGCATGGATTTGAAGCTAACTCGTTTGTTTCGTCTGCATTTGGAGGTATGTCACTTATATCGCAAGTATCTGAAACTAAATCATTTGTTTCGCATGGGTTTGAAGCTAAACCTTCTACATCGCATGGACTTGAAGCTAACTCGTTTGTTTCGCATGCAGCTGAAACTATATCACCCATATCCCAAGTGTTTGCAGCTCTATCATTTGTTTCGCATGGATTTGAAGCTAAACCATCTAAATCGCATGAATTTTATGCTAAATCATGTGTTCCGCATGGATTTGAAGCTAACTCGTTTGTTTCGTCTGCACTTAAAGCAATATCACATATATCGCTAGTATCTGAAGCTAAATCATTTGTTTCGCATGGATTTGAAGCTAAACCTTCTACATCGCTTTGATTTGCAGCTAAATCATGTGTTTCGCATGGATTTGAAGCTAATCCTTCTACTTTCGCATTGATTTGAAGCTGACTCGTTTGTTTCGTCCGCATTTGAAGCTATATCACTTATATCCCAACTGTTTGTAGCTAAATCATTTGTATTGCATGGATTTGAAGCTAACTGGTTCGTTTTCCCTGCATTTGAAGCTATATCACTTATATCGCAAGTATCTGAAGCCAAATCATTTGTGTCGTATGGATTTAAAGCTACACCTTCCACATAACATTGATTTGAAGCTTAACCATGTGTTTTGCATGGATTTGAAGCTAACTCGTTTGTGTCCCCTGCATTTGAAGCTATATCCCTTATATCGCATGTATCTGATGCTAAATCATTAATGTCGCATGGATTTGAAGCTAAACCTTCTACATCGCATTGATTTCAAGCTAAATCATGTGATTCGCTTGGATTGGAAACTAACTCGTTTATTTCGTCTGCATTTGAAGCTGTATCACTTATACCGCTAGTATCTGAAGCTAAATCATGTGCTTCGCATGGATTTGAAGCTAACTCGTTTGTTTCGTCTGCATTTGAAGCCATGTCTCATATAGCCCAAGTGTTTGAATCTCAATCATTTGATTCGCATGGATTTGAAGCTAATCCTTCTACATCGCATTGATTTGATGCTAAATCATGTGTTTCGCATGGATTTGAAGCTAACTTGTTAGTCTCGACTGCACTTGAAGCTATATCACTTATTTCGATAGTATCTAAAGCTAAATCATTTGTATCGCATGGATTTGAAGCTAAACTTTCTACATCGCATTGACTTGAAGCTAAATCATGTGATTCACTTGCATTGGAAGCTAACTCGTTTGTTTCGTCTGCATTTGAAGCTATGCCACTTATATCGCAAGTATCTGAAGCTAAATCATTGGTTCCGCATGGATTTGAAGCTAAACCTTCTACATCGCATGGACTTGAAGCTAACTCGTTTGTTTCGCATGCAGCTGAAGCTATATCACCCATATCCCAAGTGTTTGCAGCTCAATCATTTGTTCCGCATGGATTTGAAGCTAAGCCTACTACATCGCATTGATTTGAAGCTAAATCATGTGTATCGCATGCATTTTGAAGCTAACTCGTTTGATTCGTCTGCATTTGAAGCTATATCACTTAAATCCCGAGTGTTTGATGCTAAATCATTTGTTTCGCATGGATTTGAAGCTAAACCTTCAACATCGCTTTGATTTGCAGCTATATCATGTGTTTCGCATGCATTTGCAGCTAACTCGTTCGTTTCGCCTGCATTTGATGCTATATCACTTATATCGCAAGTATCTGAATCTAAATCATTTGTTTCGCATGGATTTGAAGCCAAACCTTCTATATCGCATTGATTTGATGTTAAATCATGTGTTTTGCATGGATTTGAAGCTAACTCGTTTGTTTCCCTTGCATTTGAAGCTATATCACTTATATCGCAAGTATCTGATGCTAAGTCATTTATTTCGCATGGATTTGAAGCTAACTCGTTTGTTTGGCCTGCAGTTGAATCTATATCACTTATATCGCAAGTATTTGAAGCAAAATCATTTGTTCCGCATCGATTTGAAGCTAAGCCTTCTACTTCGAATTGATTTGAAGCTAAATCATTTTTTTCGCTTGGATGTGAAGCTAGCGCGTTTGTTTCGTCTGCATTTGAAGCTATATCACTTATATCCCAAATGTGTGAAGCTACATCATTTGTTTCTCTTGGATTTTAAGCTAAACGATCTACATCGCATTGATTTGAAGCTAAATCATGTGTTTTGCATGCATTTGAAGCTAACTCGTTTGTTTCTCCTGCATTTGAAGCTATATCACTTATATCGCAAGTTCATGTGCTAAATCATGTGTTTCGCTTTGACTTGAAGGTATACCTTCTACATCGCATTGATTTGCAGCTAAATTATGTGTTTCGCATGGATTTGAATCTTACTCGTTTGTTTCGCCTGCATTTGAAGCTATATCACTTATATCGCAAGCATTTGAAGCTAAATCATTTGTTCCGCATGGATTTGAAGCTAAGCCTTCTACATCGCATTGATTTGAAGCTTAATCATGTGTGACGCATGGAGTTGAAGCCAGCTCGTTTGTTTCGTCTGCATTTGAACGTATATCGCTTATAACGCAATTATCTGAAGATAAAACATTTGTTAGGCATGGATTTGAAGCTAGGCCTTCTACTTCGCATTGATTTGAAGCTAAATCATGTGTATCGCATGCATTTTGAAGCTAACTCGTTTGATTCGTCTGCATTTGAAGCTATATCACTTATATCCCGAGTGTTTGATGCTAAATCATTTGTTTCGCATGGATTTGTATCTAAACCTTCTACATCGCATTGATTTGATGCTAAATCATGTGTTTCGCTTGGATGTGAAGCTAACTCATTTGTTTCGTCTGCATTTGAAGCTATATCACTTATATCCCAAGTGTTTGAAGCTAAATCATTTGTTTCGCATGAATTTGAAGCTAAACCTTCTACATTGCATTGATTTGAAGCTTAATCATGTGTTTCACATGGATTTGAAGCTAATTCGTTTCTATCCCCTGCATTTGAAGCTATATCATTTATATCGCAAGTGTCTGATACTAAATCATTTGTTTCGCATGGATTTGAAGCTAAACCTTCTACATCGCATTGCTTTGCATCTAAATGATGTTTTTCGCAAGGATTTGAACTAACTTGTTTGTTTCGTCTGCATTTGAAGCTATATCACTTATATCCCAAATATGTGAAGCTACATCATTTGATTCCCTTGGATTTAAAGCTAAACGATCTACATCGCATTGATTTGAAGCTGAATCATGTGTTTAGCATGCATTTGAAGCTAACTCGTTTGTTTCCCCTGCATTTGAAGCTATATCACTTATATCGCAAGTTCATGTGCTAAATCATGTGTTTCGCTTTGACTTGAAGCTATACCTTCTACATCGCATTGATTTGCAGCTAAATTATGTGTTGCGCATGGATTTGAATCTTACTTGTTTGTTTCGCCTGCATTTGAAGCTATATCACTTAAATCGCAAGCATTTAAAGCTAAAACATTTGTTCCGCATGGATTTGAAGCTAAGCCTACTACATCGCATTGATTTGAAGCTTAATCATGTGTGTCGCATGGAGTTGAAGCTAATTCGTTTGTATCCCCTGCATTTGAAGCTATATCATTTATATCGCAAGTATCTGATACTAAATCATTTGTTTCGCATGGATTTGAAGCTAAACCTTCTACATCGCATTGCTTTGCATCTAAATGATGTTTTTCGCAAGGATTTGAACTAACTCGTTTGTTTCGTCTGCATTTGAAGCTATATCACTTATGTCCCAAGTGTTTGAAGCTAAATCATTTGTTTCGCATGGATTTGAAGCTAACTCGTTTGTTTCGCATGCAGCTGAAACTATATCACCCATATCCCAAGTGTTTGCAGCTCTATCATTTGTTTCGCATGGATTTGAAGCTAAACCAACTAAATCGCATGAATTTTAAGCTAAATCATGTGTTCCGCATGGATTTGAAGCTAACTCGTTTGTTTCGTTTGCACTTAAAGCAATATCACATATATCGCTAGTATCTAAAGCTAAATCATTTGTTTCGCATGGATTTGAAGCTAAACCTTCAACATCGCTTTGATTTGCAGCTATATCATGTGTTTCGCATGGATTTGCAGCTAACTCGTTCGTTTCGCCTGCATTTGATGCTATATCACTTATATCGCAAGTATCTGAAGCTAAATCATTTGTTTCGCATGGATTTGATGCCAAAACTTCTATATCGCATTTATTTGATGTTAAATCATTTGTTTTGCATGGATTTGAAGCTAACTCGTTTGTTTCCCTTGCATTTGAAGCTATATCACTTATATCGCAAGTATCTGATGCTAAGTCATTTATTTCGCATGGATTTGAAGCTAACTCGTTTGTTTGGCCTGCAGTTGAATCTATATCACTTATATCGCAAGTATTTGAAGCAAAATCATTTGTTCCTCATCGATTTGAAGCTAAGCCTTCTACTTCGAATTGATTTGAAGCTAAATCATTTGTTTCGCTTGGATGTAAAGCTAGCTCGTTTGTTTCGTCTGCATTTGAAGCTATATCACTTATATCCCAAATGTGTGAAGCTATATCATTTGTTTCGCTTGGATTTTAAGCTAAACGATCTACATCGCATTGATTTGAAGCTAAATCATGTGTTTTGCATGCATTTGAAGCTAACTCGTTTGTTTCCCCTGCATTTAAAGCTATATCACTTATATCGCAAGTTCATGTGCTAAATCATGTGTTTCGCTTTGACTTGAAGCTATACCTTCTACATCGCATTGATTTGCAGCTAAATTATGTGTTTCGCATGGATTTGAATCTTACTCGTTTGTTTCGCCTGCATTTGAAGCTATATCACTTATATCGCAAGCATTTGAAGCTAAATCATTTGTTCCGCATGGATTTGAAGCTAAGCCTTCTACTTCGCATTGATTTGAAGCTAAATCATGTGTATCGCATGCATTTTGAAGCTAACTCGTTTGATTCGTCTGCATTTGAAGCTATATCACTTATATCCCGAGTGTTTGATGCTAAATCATTTGTTTCGCATGGATTTGTATCTAAACCTTCTACATCGCATTGATTTGATGCTAAATCATGTGTTTCGCTTGGATGTGAAGCTAACTCATTTGTTTCGTCTGCATTTGAAGCTATATCACTTATATCCCAAGTGTTTGAAGCTAAATCATTTGTTTCGCATGAATTTGAAGCTAAACCTTCTACATTGCATTGATTTGAAGCTTAATCATGTGTTTCACATGGATTTGAAGCTAATTCGTTTCTATCCCCTGCATTTGAAGCTATATCATTTATATCGCAAGTATCTGATACTAAATCATTTGTTTCGCATGGATTTGAAGCTAAACCTTCTACATCGCATTGCTTTGCATCTAAATGATGTTTTTCGCAAGGATTTGAACTAACTTGTTTGTTTCGTCTGCATTTGAAGCTATATCACTTATATCCCAAATATGTGAAGCTACATCATTTGATTCCCTTGGATTTAAAGCTAAACGATCTACATCGCATTGATTTGAAGCTGAATCATGTGTTTAGCATGCATTTGAAGCTAACTCGTTTGTTTCCCCTGCATTTGAAGCTATATCACTTATATCGCAAGTTCATGTGCTAAATCATGTGTTTCGCTTTGACTTGAAGCTATACCTTCTACATCGCATTGATTTGCAGCTAAATTATGTGTTGCGCATGGATTTGAATCTTACTTGTTTGTTTCGCCTGCATTTGAAGCTATATCACTTAAATCGCAAGCATTTAAAGCTAATACATTTGTTCCGCATGGATTTGAAGCTAAGCCTACTACATCGCATTGATTTGAAGCTTAATCATGTGTGTCGCATGGAGTTGAAGCTAATTCGTTTGTATCCCCTGCATTTGAAGCTATATCATTTATATCGCAAGTATCTGATACTAAATCATTTGTTTCGCATGGATTTGAAGCTAAACCTTCTACATCGCATTGCTTTGCATCTAAATGATGTTTTTCGCAAGGATTTGAACTAACTCGTTTGTTTCGTCTGCATTTGAAGCTATATCACTTATGTCCCAAGTGTTTGAAGCTAAATCATTTGTTTCGCATGGATTTGAAGCTAACTCGTTTGTTTCGCATGCAGCTGAAACTATATCACCCATATCCCAAGTGTTTGCAGCTCTATCATTTGTTTCGCATGGATTTGAAGCTAAACCAATTAAATCGCATGAATTTTAAGCTAAATCATGTGTTCCGCATGGATTTTAAGCTAACTCGTTTGTTTCGTTTGCACTTAAAGCAATATCACATATATCGCTAGTATCTAAAGCTAAATCATTTGTTTCGCATGGATTTGAAGCTAAACCTTCAACATCGCTTTGATTTGCAGCTATATCATGTGTTTCGCATGGATTTGCAGCTAACTCGTTCGTTTCGCCTGCATTTGATGCTATATCACTTATATCGCAAGTATCTGAAGCTAAATCATTTGTTTCGCATGGATTTGAAGCCAAACCTTCTATATCGCATTGATTTGATGATAAATCATGTGTTTTGCATGGATTTGAAGCTAACTCGTTTGTTTCCCTTGCATTTGAAACTATATCACTTACATCGCAAGTATCTGATGCTAAGTCATTTATTTCGCATGGATTTGAAGCTAACTCGTTTGTTTGGCCTGCAGTTGAATCTATATCACTTATATCGCAAGTATTTGAAGCAAAATCATTTGTTCCGCATCGATTTGAAGCTAAGCCTTCTACTTCGAATTGATTTGAAGCTAAATCATTTTTTTCGCTTGGATGTGAAGCTAGCTCGTTTGTTTCATCTGCATTTGAAGCTATATCACTTATATCCCACATGTGTGAAGCTACATCATTTGTTTCTCTTGGATTTTAAGCTAAACGATCTACATCGCATTGATTTGAAGCTAAATCATGTGTTTTGCATGCATTTGAAGCTAACTCGTTTGTTTCCCCTGCATTTGAAGCTATATCACTTATATCGCAAGTTCATGTGCTAAATCATGTGTTTCGCTTTGACTTGAAGGTATACCTTCTACATCGCATTGATTTGCAGCTAAATTATGTGTTTCGCATGGATTTGAATCTTACTCGTTTGTTTCGCCTGCATTAGAAGCTATATCACTTATATCGCAAGCATTTGAAGCTAAATCATTTGTTCCGCATGGATTTGAAGCTAAGCCTTCTACATCGCATTGATTTGAAGCTTAATCATGTGTGACGCATGGAGTTGAAGCCAGCTCGTTTGTTTCGTCTGCATTTGAACGTATATCGCTTATAACGCAATTATCTGAAGATAAAACATTTGTTAGGCATGGATTTGAAGCTAGGCCTTCTACTTCGCATTGATTTGAAGCTAAATCATGTGTATCGCATGCATTTTGAAGCTAACTCGTTTGATTCGTCTGCATTTGAAGCTATATCACTTATATCCCGAGTGTTTGATGCTAAATCATTTGTTTCGCATGGATTTGTATCTAAACCTTCTACATCGCATTGATTTGATGCTAAATCATGTGTTTCGCTTGGATGTGAAGCTAACTCATTTGTTTCGTCTGCATTTGAAGCTGTATCACTTATATCCCAAGTGTTTGAAGCTAAATCATTTGTTTCGCATGAATTTGAAGCTAAACCTTCTACATTGCATTGATTTGAAGCTTAATCATGTGTTTCACATGGATTTGAAGCTAATTCGTTTCTATCCCCTGCATTTGAAGCTATATCATTTATATCGCAAGTATCTGATACTAAATCATTTGTTTCGCATGGATTTGAAGCTAAACCTTCTACATCGCATTGCTTTGCATCTAAATGATGTTTTTCGCAAGGATTTGAACTAACTTGTTTGTTTCGTCTGCATTTGAAGCTATATCACTTATATCCCAAATGTGTGAAGCTGTATCATTTGTTTCGCTTGGATTTTAAGCTAAACGATCTACATCGCATTGATTTGAAGCTAAATCATGTGTTTTGCATGCATTTGAAGCTAACTCGTTTGTTTCCCCTGCATTTGAAGCTATATCACTTATATCGCAAGTTCATGTGCTAAATCATGTGTTTCGCTTTGACTTGAAGCTATACCTTCTACATCGCATTGATTTGCAGCTAAATTATGTGTTTCGAATGGATTTGAATCTTACTCGTTTGTTTCGCCTGCATTTGAAGCTATATCACTTAAATCGCAAGCATTTGAAGCTAAAACATTTGTTCCGCATGGATTTGAAGCTAAGCCTACTACATCGCATTGATTTGAAGCTTAATCATGTGTGTCGCATGGAGTTGAAGCCAGCTCGTTTGTTTCGTCTGCATTTGAACGTATATCGCTTATAACCCAATTATCTGAAGATAAATTATTTGTTCCGCATGGATTTGAAGCTAAACGTTCTACTTCGCATTGATTTGAAGCTAAATCATGTGTATCGCATGCATTTTGAAGCTAACTCGTTTGATTCGTCTGCATTTGAAGCTATATCACTTATATCCCGAGTGTTTGATGCTAAATCATTTGTTTCGCATGGATTTGTATCTAAACCTTCTACATCGCATTGATTTGATGCTAAATCATGTGTTTCGCTTGGATGTGAAGCTAACTCATTTGTTTCGTCTGCATTTGATGCTATATCACTTATATCCCAAGTGTTTGAAGCTAAATCATTTGTTTCGCATGAATTTGAAGCTAAACCTTCTACATCGCATTGATTTGAAGCTTAATCATGTGTTTCACGTGGATTTGAAGCTAATTCGTTTCTATCCCCTGCATTTGAAGCTATATCATTTATATGGCAAGTATCTGATACTAAATCATTTGTTTCGCATGGATTTGAAGATAAACCTTCTACATCTCATTGCTTTGCATCTAAATGATGTTTTTCACAAGGATTTGAACTAACTCGTTTGTTTCGTCTGCATTTGAAGCTATATCACTTATATCCCAAGTGTTTGAAGCTAAATCATTTGTTTCGCATGGATTTGAAGCTAACTCGTTTGTTTGGTATTTATTTGATGCTATATCACTTATATCGCAAGTATCGGAAGCTAAATCATTAGTTTCGCATGGATTTGAAGCCAAACCTTCTATATCGCATTGATTTGATGTTAAATCATGTGTTTTGCATGGATTTGAAGCTAACCCGTTTGTTTCAGTTGCATTTGAAGCTATATCACTTATATCCCAAATGTGTGTAGCTACATCATTTGTTTCGCTTGGATTTAAAGCTAAACGATCTACATCGCATTGATTTGAAGCTAAATCATGTGTTTTGCATGCATTTGAAGCTAACTCGTTTGTTTCCCCTGCATTTGAAGCTATATCACTTATATCGCAAGTTCATGTGCTAAATCATGTGTTTCGCTTTGACTTGAAGCTATACCTTCTACATCGCATTGATTTGATGCTAAATCATGTGTTTCGCTTGGATGTGAAGCTAACTCATTTGTTTCGTCTGCATTTGAAGCTATATCACTTATATCCCGAGTGTTTGATGCTAAATCATTTGTTTCGCATGGATTTGTATCTAAACCTTCTACATCGCATTGATTTGATGCTAACTCATGTGTTTCGCTTGGATATGAAGCTAACTCATTTGTTTCGTCTGCATTTGAAGCTATATCACTTATATCCCAAGTGTTTGAAGCTAAATCATTTGTTTCGCATGGATTTGAAGCTAACTCGTTTGTTTCGTCTGCATTTGGAGGTATATCACTTATATCGCAAGTATCTGAAACTAAGTCATTTGTTTCGCATGGATTTGAAGCTAACTCGTTTGTTTCGTCTGCATTTGGAGGTATAACACTTATATCGCAAGTTCATGTGCTAAATCATGTGTTTCGCTTTGACTTGAAGCTATACCTTCTACATCGCATTGATTTGCAGCTAAATTATGTGTTTCGCATGGATTTGAATCTTACTCGTTTGTTTCGCCTGCATTTGAAGCTATATCACTTATATCGCAAGCATTTGAAGCTAAATCATTTGTTCCGCATGGATTTGAAGCTAAGCCTTCTACATCGCATTGATTTGAAGCTTAATCATGTGTGACGCATGGAGTTGAAGCCAGCTCGTTTTTTCGTCTGCATTTGAACGTATATCGCTTATAACGCAATTATCTGAAGATAAATCATTTGTTCCGCATGGATTTGAAGCTAAGCCTTCTACTTCGCATTGCTTTGAAGCTAAATGATGTGTATCGCATGCATTTTGAAGCTAACTCGTTTGATTCGTCTGCATTTGAAGCTATATCACTTATATCCCGAGTGTTTGATGCTAAATCATTTGTTTCGCATGGATTTGTATCTAAACCATCTACATCGCATTGATTTAATGCTAAATCATGTCTTTCGCTTGGATGTGAAGCTAACTCATTTGTTTCGTCTGCATTTGAAGCTGTATCACTTATATCCCAAGTGTTTGAAGCTAAATCATTTGTTTCGCATGAATTTGAAGCTAAACCTTCTACATTGCATTGATTTGAAGCTTAATCATGTGTTTCACATGGATTTGAAGCTAATTCGTTTCTATCCCCAGCATTTGAAGCTATATCATTTATATCGCAAGTATCTGATACTAAATCATTTGTTTTGCATGGATTTGAAGCTAAACCTTCTACATCGCATTGCTTTGCATCTAAATGATGTTTTTCGCAAGGATTTGAACTAACTCGTTTGTTTCGTCTGCATTTGAAGCTATATCACTTATATCCCAAGTGTTTGAAGCTAAATCATTTGTTTCGCATGGATTTGAAGCTAACTCGTTTGTTTCGTCTGCATTTGAAGCTATATCACTTATATCCCAAGTGTTTGAAGCTAAATCATTTGTTTCGCATGAATTGAAGCTAAGTCGTTCGTTTCGCCTGCATTTGATGCTATATCACTTATATCGCAAGTATCCGAAGCTAAATCATTTGTTTCGCATGGATTTGAAGCTAAACCTTCTACATCGCATGGACTTGAAGCTAACTCGTTTGTTTCGCATGCAGCTGAAGCTATATCACCCATATCCCAAGTGTTTGCAGCTCAATCATTTGTTCCGCATGGATTTGAAGCTAAGCCTACTACATCGCATTGATTTGAAGCTAAATCATGTGTATCGCATGCATTTTGAAGCTAACTCGTTTGATTCGTCTGCATTTGAAGCTATATCACTTATATCCCGAGTGTTTCATGCTAAATCATTTGTTTCGTATGGATTTGAAGCCAAACCTTCTATATCGCATTGATTTGATGTTAAATCATGTGTTTTGCATGGATTTGAAGCTAACTCGTTTGTTTCCCTTGCATTTGAAGCTATATCACTTATATCGCAAGTATCTGATGCTAAGTCATTTATTTCGCATGGATTTGAAGCTAACTCGTTTGTTTGGCCTGCAGTTGAATCTATATCACTTATATCGCAAGTATTTGAAGCAAAATCATTTGTTCCGCATCGATTTGAAGCTAAGCCTTCTACTTCGAATTGATTTGAAGCTAAATCATTTGTTTCGCTTGAATGTGAAGCTAGCTCGTTTGTTTCGTCTGCATTTGAAGCTATATCACTTATATCCCAAATGTGTGAAGCTACATCATTTGTTTCTCTTGGATTTTAAGCTAAACGATCTACATCGCATTGATTTGAAGCTAAATCATGTGTTTTGCATGCATTTGAAGCTAACTCGTTTGTTTCCCCTGCATTTGAAGCTATATCACTTATATCGCAAGTTCATGTGCTAAATCATGTGTTTCGCTTTGACTTGAAGCTATACCTTCTACATCGCATTGATTTGCAGCTAAATTATGTGTTTCGCATGGATTTGAATCTTACTCGTTTGTTTCGCCTGCATTTGAAGCTATATCACATATAGCGCAAGCATTTGAAGCTAAATCATTTGTTCCGCATGGATTTGAAGCTAAGCCTTCTACATCGCATTGATTTGAAGCTTAATCATGTGTGACGCATGGAGTTGAAGCCAGCTCGTTTTTTCGTCTGCATTTGAACGTATATCGCTTATAACGCAATTATCTGAAGATAAATCATTTGTTCCGCATGGATTTGAAGCTAAGCCTTCTACTTCGCATTGATTTGAAGCTAAATCATGTGTATCGCATGCATTTTGAAGCTAACTCGTTCGTTTCGCCTGCATTTGATGCTATATCACTTATATCGCAAGTATCTGAAGCTAAATCATTTGTTTCGCATGGATTTGAAGCTAAACCTTCTACATCGCATGGACTTGAAGCTAACTCGTTTGTTTCGCATGCAGCGGAAGCTATATCACCCATATCCCAAGTGTTTGCAGCTCTATCATTTGTTTCGCATGGATTTGAAGCTAAACCATCTAAATCGCATGAATTTTAAGCTAAATCATGTGTTTCGCTTGGATTGGAAGCTAAACTTTCTACATCGCACTGACTTGAAGCTTAATCATGTGTTTCGCATGGATTTGAAGCTAATTCGTTTGTATCCCCTGCATTTGAAGCTATATCATTTATACCGCAAGTATCTGATACTAAATCAGTTGTTTCGCATGGATTGGAAGCTAAACCTTCTACATCGCATTGATTTGCATCTAAATGATGTGTTTCCCCTGCATTTGAAGCTATATCACTTATATCCCAAGTGTTTGAAGCTAAATCATTTGTTTTGCATGGATTTGAAGCTAACTCGTTTGTTTCGTCTGAATTTGGAGGAATATCACTTATATCGCAAGTATCTGAAACTAAATCATTTGTGTCGTATGGATTTGAAGTTATCTCGTTTGTTTCGTCTGCATTTGAATCTATATCACTTATATCGCAAGTATCTGAACCTAAATCATTGGTTTCGCATGGATTTGAAGCTAAACCATCTACATCGCATAGATTTGAAGCTAAATCATGTGTTTCGCATGGATTTGCAGCTAACTCGTTCGTCTCGCCTGCATTTGATGCTATATCACTTATATCGTAAGTATCTGAAGCTAAATCATTTGTTTCGCACGGATTTGAAGCTAAACCTTCTACATCGCATTGATTTTCGGTTTAATCATGTGTTTCGCATGGATTTGAAGCTAACTTGTTTGTTTCGTCTGCATTTGAAGCTATATCACTTATATCCCAAGTATTTGAAGCTAAATCATTTGTTTCGCATGGATTTGAAGCTAAACCTTCTCCATCGCATGGACTTGAAGCTAACTCGTTTGTTTCGCATGCAGCTGAAGCTATATCACCCATATCCCAAGTGTTTGCAGGTCTATCATTTGTTTCGCATGGATTTGAAGCTAAACCATCTAAATCGCATGAATTTTAAGCTAAATCATGTGTTCCGCATGGATTTGAAGCTATCTCGTTTGTTTCTTCTGCACTTGAAGCAATATCACATATATCGCTAGTATCTGAAGCTAAATCATTTGTTTCGCATGGATTTGAAGCCAAACCTTCTATATCGCATTGATTTGATGTTAAATCATGTGTTTTGCATGGATTTGAAGCTAACTCGTTTGTTTCCCTTGCATTTGAAGCTATATCACTTATATCGCAAGTTTCTGATGCTAACTCATTTATTTAGCATGGATTTGAAGCTAACTCGTTTGTTTGGCCTGCAGTGGAATCTATATCACTTATATCGCAAGTATTTGAAGCAAAATCATTTGTTCCGCATCGATTTGAAGCTAAGCCTTCTACTTCGAATTGATTTGAAGGTAAATCATTTGTTTCGCTTGGATGTGAAGCTAGCTCGTTTGTTTCGTCTGCATTTGAAGCTATATCACTTATATCCCAAATGTGTGAAGCTACATCATTTGTTTCGCTTGGATTTAAAGCTAAACGATCTACATCGCATTGATTTGAAGCTAAATCATGTGTTTTGCATGCATTTGAAGCTAACTCGTTTGTTTCCCCTGCATTTGAAGCTATATCACTTATATCGCAAGTATCTGATGCTAACTCATTTATTTCGCATGGATTTGAAGCTAACTCGTTTGTTTGGCCTGCAGTGGAATCTATATCACTTATATCGCAAGTATTTGAAGCAAAATCATTTGTTCCGCATCGATTTGAAGCTAAGCCTTCTACTTCGAATTGATTTGAAGCTAAATCATGTGTTTCGCTTGGATGTGAAGCTAACTCGTTTTTTCCGCTGCATTTGAAGCTATATCACTTATATCCCAAGTGTTTGAAGCTAAATCATTTGTTTCGCATGAATTTGAAGCTAATCCTTCTACATCGCATTGATTTGAAGCTAAATCATGTGTTTCGCTTGGATGTGAAGCTAACTCGTTTGTTTCGTCTGCATTTGAAGCTATATCACTTATATCCCAAGTGTTTGAAGCTAAATCATTTGTTTCGCATGAATTTGAAACTAAACCTTCTACATCGCATTGATTTGAAGCTTAATCATTTGTTTCGCATGGATTTGAAGCTAATTCGTTTTTATCCCCTGCATTTGAAGCTATGTCATTTATATCGCAAGTATCTGATGCTAAATCATTTGTTTCGCCTGGATTTGAAGCTAAACCTTCTACTTTCGCATTGATTTGAAGCTGACTCGTTTGCTTCGTGCGCATTTGAAGCTATATCACTTATATCCCAACTGTTTGAAGATAAATCATTTGATTCGCATGGATTTGAAGCTAGCTTGTTTCTTTCGTCTGCATTTGAATCTATATCACTTATATCGCAAGTATCTGTACCTAAATCATTGGTTTCGCATGGATTTGAAGCTAAACCTTCTTATATTGCATAGATTTGAAGCTAAATCATGTGTTTCGCATGGATTTGAATCTAACTCGGTTGTTGCGCATGCAGTTGAATCTAAATAACGTACATCGCAAGTATTTGTAGCTAAACCATTTGTTTGGAATGGATTTGAAGCTAAACCTTCTACATCGCATTGATTTGAAGCTAAATCATGTGTTTTGCATGGATTTGAAACTAATTCGTTTGTTTCGTCTGCATTTAGAGGTATATCACTTATATCGCAAGTTTCTGAACCTAAATCATTGGTTTCGCATGGATTTGTAGCTAAACCTTCTACTTCCCATAGATTTGAAGCTAAATCATGTGTTTCGCATGGATTTGCAGCTAACTCGTTCGTTCCGCCTGCATTTGATGCTATATCACTTATATCGTAAGTATCTGAAGCTAAATCATTTGTTTCGCACGGATTTGAAGCTAAACCTTCTACATCGCATTGATTTTCAGTTTAATCATGTGTTTCGCATGGATTTGAAGCTAACTTGTTTGTTTCGTCTGCATTTGAAGCTATATCACTTATATCCCAAGTATTTGAAGCTAAATCATTTGTTTCGCATGGATTTGAAGCTAAACCTTCTACATCGCATGGACTTGAAGCTAACTCGTTTGTTTCGCATGCAGCTGAAGCTATATCACCCATATCCCAAGTGTTTGCAGGTCTATCATTTGTTTCGCATGGATTTGAAGCTAAACCATCTAAATCGCATGAATTTTAAGCTAAATCATGTGTTCCGCATGGATTTGAAGCTAACTCGTTTGTTTCGTCTGCACTTGAAGCAATATCACATATATCGCTAGTATCTGAAGCTAAATCATTTGTTTCGCATGGATTTGAAGCTAAACTTTCAACATCGCTTTGATTTGCAGCTATATCATGTGTTTCGCATGGATTTGAAGCTAATTCGTTTTTTTCGTCTGCATTTGAAGCTATATCACTTATATCGCAAGTTCATGTGCTGAATCATGTGTTTCGCTTTGACTTGAAGCTATACCTTCTACATCGCATTGATTTGCAGCTAAATTATGTGTTTCGCATGGATTTGTATCTTACTCGTTTGTTTCGCCTGCATTTGAAGCTATATCACTTATATCCCATTGTTTGAAGCTAAATCATTTGTTTCGCATGGACTTGAATCTAAACCTTCCACACAGCATTGATTTGATGCTTAATCACGTGTTTTGCATGGTTTTCAGGCTAACTCGTTTATTTCCCCTGCATTTGAAGCTATATCACTTATATCGCAAGTATCGAATGCTAAATCATTTGTTTCGCCTGGATTTGAAGCTAAACCTTCTACTTTCGCATTGATTTGAAGCTGACTCGTTTGCTTCGTGCGCATTTGAAGCTATATCACTTATATCCCAACTGTTTGAAGATAAATCATTTCATTCGCATGGATTTGAAGCTAGCTTGTTTCTTTCGTCTGCATTTGAAGCTATATCACATATATCGCAAGTATCTGAAACTAAATCATTTGTGTCGTATGGATTTGGAGCTAAGCCGTCTACTACGCATTGATTTGGAGCTAAATCATTCGTTTCGCATGGATTTGGAGCTAACTAGTTGGTTTCTCCTGCAGGTGTAGCTATATCACTTCTATCGCAAGTATCTGAAACTAAATCATTTGTGTCGCATGGATTTGAAGTTATCTCGTTTGTTTCGTCTGCATTTGAATCTATATCACTTATATCGCAAGTATTTGAACCTAAATCATTGGTTTCACATGAATTTGAAGCTAAACCATCTACATCGCATAGATTTGAATCTAAATCATGTGTTTCGCATGGATTTGCAGCTAACTCGTTCGTTTCGCCAGCATTTGAAGCTATATCACTTATATCGCAAGTATCTGAAGCTAAACCATTTGTTTGGAATGGATTTGAAGCTAAACCTTCTACATCGCATGGACTTGAAGCTAACTCGTTTGTTTCGCATGCAGCGGAAGCTATATCACCCATATCCCAAGTGTTTGCAGCTCTATCATTTGTTTCGCATGGATTTGAAGCTAAACCATCTAAATCGCATGAATTTTAAGCTAAATCATGTGTTCCGCATAGATTTGAAGCTAACTCGTTTGTTTCGTCTGCACTTAAAGCAATATCACATATATCGCTAGTATCTGAAGCTAAATCATTTGTTTCGCATGGATTTGAAGCTAAACCTTCAACATCGCTTTGATATTGCAGCTTTATCATGTGTTTCGCATGGATTTGCAGCTAACTCGTTCGTTTAGCCTGCATTTGATGCTATACCACTTATATCGCAAGTATCTGAAGCTAAATCATTTGTTTCGCATGGATTTGAAGCCAAACCTTCTATATCGCATTGATTTGATGTTAAATCAAATTTTTCCATGTTTTGCATGGATTTGAAGCTAACTCGTTTGTTTCCCTTGCATTTGAAGCTATATCACTTATATCACAAGTATCTGATGCTAAGTCATTTATTTCGCATGGATTTGAAGCTAACTCGTTTGTTTGGCCTGCAGTTGAATCTATATCACTTATATCGCAAGTATTTGAAGCAAAATCATTTGTTCCGCATCGATTTGAAGCTAAGCCTTCTACTTCGAATTGATTTGACGCTAAATCATTTGTTTCGCTTGGATGTGAAGCTGGCTCGTTTGTTTCGTCTGCATTTGAAGCTATATCACTTATATCCCAAATGTGTGAAGCTATATCATTTGTTTCGCTTGGATTTTAAGCTAAACGATCTACATCGCATTGATTTGAAGCTAAATCATGTGTTTTGCATGCATTTGAAGCTAACTCGTTTGTTTCACCTGCATTTGAAGCTATATCACTTATATCGCAAGTTCATGTGCTAAATCATGTGTTTCGCTTTGACTTGAAGCTATACCTTCTACATCGCATTGATTTGCAGCTAAATTATGTGTTTCGCATGGATTTGAATCTTACTCGTTTGTTTCGCCTGCATTTGAAGCTATATCACTTATATCGCATGCATTTGAAGCTAAATCATTTGTTCCGCATGGATTTGAAGCTAAGCCTTCTACTTCGCATTGATTTGAAGCTAAATCATGTGTATCGCATGCATTTTGAAGCTAACTCGTTTGATTCGTCTGCATTTGAAGCTATATCACTTATATCCCGAGTGTTTGATGCTAAATCATTTGTTTCGCATGGATTTGTATCTAAACCTTCTACATCGCATTGATTTGATGCTAAATCATGTGTTTCGCTTGGATCTGAAGCTAACTCATTTGTTTCGTCTGCATTTGAAGCTATATCACTTATATCCCAAGTGTTTAAGCTAAATCATTTGTTTCGCATGAATTTGAAGCTAAACCTTCTGCATCGCATTGATTTGAAGCTTAATCATGTGTTTCACGTGGATTTGAAGCTAATTCGTTTCTATCCCCTGCATTTGAAGCTATATCATTTATATCGCAAGTATCTGATACTAAATCATTTGTTTCGCATGGATTTGAAGCTGAACCTTCTACATCGCATTGCTTTGCATCTAAATGATGTTTTTCGCAAGGATTTGAACTAACTCGTTTGTTTCGTCTGCATTTGAAGCTATTTCACTTATATCCCAAGTGTTTGAAGCTAAATCATTTGTTTCGCATGGATTTGAAGCTAACTCGTTTGTTTCGTCTGCATTTGGAGGTATGTCACTTATATCGCAAGTATCTGAAACTAAATCATTTGTTTCGCATGGGTTTGAAGCTAAACCTTCTACATCGCATGGACTTGAAGCTAACTCGTTTGTTTCGCATGCAGCTGAAACTATATCACCCATATCCCAAGTGTTTGCAGCTCTATCATTTGTTTCGCATGGATTTGAAGCTAAACCATCTAAATCGCATGAATTTTAAGCTAAATCATGTGTTCCGCATGGATTTGAAGCTAACTCGTTTGTTTCGTCTGCACTTAAAGCAATATCACATATATCGCTAGTATCTGAAGCTAAATCATTTGTTTCGCATGGATTTGAAGCTAAACCTTCTACATCGCATGGACATGAACCTAACTCGTTTGTTTCGCATGCAGCTGAAGCTATATCACCCATATCCCAAGTGTTTGCAGCTCAATCATTTGTTTCTCATGGATTTGAAGCTAAACCATCTAAATCGCATGAATTTTAAGCTAAATCATGTGTTCCGCATGGATTTGAAGCCAACTCGTTAGTTTCGCCTGCACTTAAAGCAATATCACATATATCGCTAGTATCAGAAGCTAAATCATTTGTTTCGCTTGGATTTGAAGCTAAACCTTCAACGTTGCTTTGATTTGCAGCTATATCATGTGTTTCGCATGGATTTGCAGCTAACTCGTTCGTTTCGCCTGCATTTGATGCTATATCACTTATATCGCAAGTATCTGAAGCTAAATCATTTGTTTCGCATGGATTTGAAGCCAAACCTTCTATATCGCATTGATTTGATGTTAAATCATGTGTTTTGCATGGATTTGAAGCTAACTCGTTTGTTTCCCTTGCATTTGAAGCTATATCACTTATATCGCAAGTATCTGTTGCTAAGTCATTTATTTCGCATGGATTTGAAGCTAACTCGTTTGTTTGGCCTGCAGTTGAATCTATATCACTTATATCGCAAGTATTTGAAGCAAAATCATTTGTTCCGCATCGATTTGAAGCTAAGCCTTCTACTTCGAATTGATTTGAAGCTAAATCATTTGTTTCGCTTGAATGTGAAGCTAGATCGTTTGTTTCGTCTGCATTTGAAGCTATATCACTTAAATCCCAAATGTGTGAAGCTACATCATTTGTTTCTCTTGGATTTTAAGCTAAACGATCTACATCGCATTGATTTGAAGCTAAATCATGTGTTTTGCATGCATTTGAAGCTAACTCGTTTGTTTCCCCTGCATTTGTAGCTATATCACTTATATCGCAAGTTCATGTGCTAAATCATGTGTTTCGCTTTGACTTGAAGCTATACCTTCTACATCGCATTGATTTGCAGCTAAATCATGTGTATCGCATGCATTTTGAAGCTAACTCGTTTGATTCGTCTGCATTTGAAGCTATATCACTTATATCCCAAGTGTTTGAAGCTAAATCATTTGTTTCGCATGAATTTGAAACTAAACCTTCTACATCGCATTGATTTGAAGCTTAATCATTTGTTTCGCATGGATTTGAAGCTAATTCGTTTTTATCCCCTGCATTTGAAGCTATGTCATTTATATCGCAAGTATCTGATGCTAAATCATTTGTTTCGCCTGGATTTGAAGCTAAACCTTCTACTTTCGCATTGATTTGAAGCTGACTCGTTTGCTTCGTGCGCATTTGAAGCTATATCACTTATATCCCAACTGTTTGAAGATAAATCATTTGATTCGCATGGATTTGAAGCTAGCTTGTTTCTTTCGTCTGCATTTGAAGCTATATCACATATATCGCAAGTATCTGAAACTAAATCATTTGTGTCGCATGGATTTGAAGCTATCTCGTTTGTTTCGTCTGCATTTGAATCTATATCACTTATATCGCAAGTATCTGAACCTAAATCATTGGTTTCGCATGGATTTGAAGCTAAACCTTCTTATATTGCATAGATTTGAAGCTAAATCATGTGTTTCGCATGCATTTGAAGCTAAACCTTCTATATCGCATTGATTTCAAGCGAAATCGTGTGATCCGCATGGATTGAAGCCAACTAGTTTGTTTCGCATGCAGTTGAAGCTATAGCATTTATATCGCAAGTATTTGAAGCGAAATCATTTGTGTCGCATGGATTTGAAGCTATCTTGTTTGTTTTGCATGCAGTTGAAGCTAAATCATGTGTTTTGCGTGGATTTATAGATAATACGTTTGTTTCGCATGCAGTCGAAGTTAAATCATGTGTTTTGCATGGATTTGATGCTAACTCGTTAGTTCCTCCTGCATTTGAATCTATATCACTTATATCGCAGGTATCTGAAGCTAAATCATTTGGGTCGCATGAATTTGAAGCTAAACCTTTTATATAGCACTGATTTGAAACTTAGTCATGTGTTTCGCATGGATTTGAAGCTAACTAGTTTGTTTCGTCAGCACTTGAAACTATATCACTTATATCGCAAGTATCTGAAGGTAAATCATTTGTTTCGCATGGATTTGAAGCTAAACCTTCTACATCGCTTTGATTTGCAGCTAAATCATGTGTTTCGCATGGATTTGAAGCTAACTCGTTTGATTCGTCTGCATTTGATGCTATATCGCTTATATCGCAAGTATCTGAAGCTAAATCATTTGTTACGCATGGATTCGAAGCTAAACCTTCTACATCGCATTGATTTGAAGCTAAATCTTGTGTATCGCATGGATTTGAAGCTAAACCATCTACATCCCATTGAATTGAAGCTAAATCAAGTATTTCGCTTGGATTTGTAGCTAACTCGTTTGATTCGCCCGCATTTGAAGCTATATCACTTGTATCGCAACTATTTGTAGGAAAATCATTTGTTTCGCATGGATTTGAAGCTGAACCTTCTACATCGCATTGCTTTGCATCTAAATGATGTTTTTCGCAAGGATTTGAACTAACTCGTTTGTTTCGTCTACATTTGAAGCTATTTCACTTATATCCCAAGTGTTTGAAGCTAAATCATTTGTTTCGCATGGATTTGAAGCTAACTCGTTTGTTTGGTCTGCATTTGGAGGTATGTCACTTATATCGCAAGTATCTGAAACTAAATCATTTGTTTCGCATGGGTTTGAAGCTAAACCTTCTACATCGCATGGACTTGAAGCTAACTCGTTTGTTTCGCATGCAGCTGAAACTATATCACCCATATCCCAAGTGTTTGCAGCTCTATCATTTGTTTCGCATGGATTTGAAGCTAAACCATCTAAATCGCATGAATTTTAAGCTAAATCATGTGTTCCGCATGGATTTGAAGCTAACTCGTTTGTTTCGTCTGCACTTAAAGCAATATCACATATATCGCTAGTATCTGAAGCTAAATCATTTGTTTCGCATGGATTTGAAGCTAAACCTTCTACATCGCATGGACATGAACCTAACTCGTTTGTTTCGCATGCAGCTGAAGCTATATCACCCATATCCCAAGTGTTTGCAGCTCAATCATTTGTTTCTCATGGATTTGAAGCTAAACCATCTAAATCGCATGAATTTTAAGCTAAATCATGTGTTCCGCATGGATTTGAAGCCAACTCGTTAGTTTCGCCTGCACTTAAAGCAATATCACATATATCGCTAGTATCAGAAGCTAAATCATTTGTTTCGCTTGGATTTGAAGCTAAACCTTCAACGTTGCTTTGATTTGCAGCTATATCATGTGTTTCGCATGGATTTGCAGCTAACTCGTTCGTTTCGCCTGCATTTGATGCTATATCACTTATATCGCAAGTATCTGAAGCTAAATCATTTGTTTCGCATGGATTTGAAGCCAAACCTTCTATATCGCATTGATTTGATGTTAAATCATGTGTTTTGCATGGATTTGAAGCTAACTCGTTTGTTTCCCTTGCATTTGAAGCTATATCACTTATATCGCAAGTATCTGTTGCTAAGTCATTTATTTCGCATGGATTTGAAGCTAACTCGTTTGTTTGGCCTGCAGTTGAATCTATATCACTTATATCGCAAGTATTTGAAGCAAAATCATTTGTTCCGCATCGATTTGAAGCTAAGCCTTCTACTTCGAATTGATTTGAAGCTAAATCATTTGTTTCGCTTGAATGTGAAGCTAGATCGTTTGTTTCGTCTGCATTTGAAGCTATATCACTTAAATCCCAAATGTGTGAAGCTACATCATTTGTTTCTCTTGGATTTTAAGCTAAACGATCTACATCGCATTGATTTGAAGCTAAATCATGTGTTTTGCATGCATTTGAAGCTAACTCGTTTGTTTCCCCTGCATTTGTAGCTATATCACTAATATCGCAAGTTCATGTGCTAAATCATGTGTTTCGCTTTGACTTGAAGCTATACCTTCTACATCGCATTGATTTGCAGCTAAATCATGTGTATCGCATGCATTTTGAAGCTAACTCGTTTGATTCGTCTGCATTTGAAGCTATATCACTTATATCCCAAGTGTTTGAAGCTAAATCATTTGTTTCGCATGAATTTGAAACTAAACCTTCTACATCGCATTGATTTGAAGCTTAATCATTTGTTTCGCATGGATTTGAAGCTAATTCGTTTTTATCCCCTGCATTTGAAGCTATGTCATTTATATCGCAAGTATCTGATGCTAAATCATTTGTTTCGCCTGGATTTGAAGCTAAACCTTCTACTTTCGCATTGATTTGAAGCTGACTCGTTTGCTTCGTGCGCATTTGAAGCTATATCACTTATATCCCAACTGTTTGAAGATAAATCATTTGATTCGCATGGATTTGAAGCTAGCTTGTTTCTTTCGTCTGCATTTGAAGCTATATCACATATATCGCAAGTATCTGAAACTAAATCATTTGTGTCGCATGGATTTGAAGCTATCTCGTTTGTTTCGTCTGCATTTGAATCTATATCACTTATATCGCAAGTATCTGAACCTAAATCATTGGTTTCGCATGGATTTGAAGCTAAACCTTCTTATATTGCATAGATTTGAAGCTAAATCATGTGTTTCGCATGGATTTGAATCTAACTCGGTTGTTGCGCATGCAGTTGAATCTAAATAACGTACATCGCAAGTATCTGAAGCTAAATCATTGGTTTCGCATGGATTTGAAGCTAAACCATCTACATCGCATGGACTTGAAGCTAACTCGTTTGTTTCGCATGCAGCTGAAGCTATATCACCCATATCCCAAGTGTTTGCAGGTCTATCATTTGTTTCGAATGGATTTGAAGCTAATCCATCTAAATCGCATGAATTTTAAGCTAAATCATGTGTTCCGCATGGATTTGAAGCTATCTCGTTTGTTTCTTCTGCACTTGAAGCAATATCACATATATCGTTAGTATCTGAAGCTAAATCATTTGTTTCGCATGGATTTGAAGCCAAACCTTCTATATCGCATTGATTTGATGTTAAATCATGTGTTTTGCATGGATTTGAAGCTAACTCGTTTGTTTCCCTTGCATTTGAAGCTATATCACTTATATCGCAAGTATCTGATGCTAACTCATTTATTTCGCATGGATTTGAAGCTAACTCGTTTGTTTGGCCTGCAGTGGAATCTATATCACTTATATCGCAAGTATTTGAAGCTAAATCATTTGTTTCGCATGGATTTGAAGCTAAATCTTCGCCATCGCATGGACTTGAAGCTAACTCGTTTGTTTCGCATGCAGCTGAAGCTATATCACCCATATCCCAAGTGTTTGAAGCTCTATCATTTGTTTCGCATGGATTTGAAGCTAAACCATCTAAATCGCATGAATTTTAAGCTAAATCATGTGTTCCGCATGGATTTGAAGCTAACTTGTTTGTTTCGTCTGCACTTGAAGCAATATCACATATATCGCTAGTATCTGAAGCTAAATCATTTGTTTCGCATGGATTTGAAGCTAAACCTTCAACATCGCTTTGATTTGCAGCTATATCATGTGTTTCGCAAGGATTTGCAGCTTACTCGTTCTTTTCGCCTGCATTTGATGCTATATCACTTATATCGTAAGTATCTGAAGCTAAATCACTTGTTTCGCATGGCTTTGAAGCTAAACCTTCTACATCGCATTGATTTTCAGTTTAATCATGTGTTTCGCATGGATTTGAAGCTATCTCGTTTGTTTCGTCTGCATTTGGAGGTATATCACTTATATCGTAAGTATCTGAAACTAAATCATTTGTTTCGCATGGATTTGAAGCTAAACCTTCTACATCGCATGGACTTGAAGCTAACTCGTTTGTTTCGCATGCAGCTGAAACTATATCACCCATATCCCAAGTGTTTGCAGCTCTATCATTTGTTTCGCATGGATTTGAAGCTAAACCATCTAAATGGCATGAATTTTAAGCTAAATCATGTGTTCCGCATGGATTTGAAGCTCACTCGTTTGTTTCGTCTGCACTTGAAGCAATATCACATATATCGCTAGTATCTGAAGCTAAATCATTTGTTTCGCATGGATTTGAAGCTAAACCTTCAACATCGCTTTGACTTGCAGCTATATCATGTGTTTCGCATGGATTTGCAGCTAACTCGTTCGTTTCGCCTGCATTTTATGATATATCACTTATATCGCAAGTATCTGAAGCTAAATCATTTGTTTCGCATGGATTTGAAGCTAAACCTTCTACATCGCATGGACTTGAAGCTAACGCGTTTGTTTCGCATGCAGCTGAAGCTATATCACCCATATCCCAAGTGTTTGCAGTTCTATCATTTGTTTCGCATGGATTTGAAGCTAAACGATCTAAATCGCATGAATTTTAAGCAAAATCATGTGTTCCGCATGGATTTGAAGCTAACTCGTTTGTTTCGTCTGCACTTAAAGCAATATCACATATATCGCTAGTATCTGAAGCTAAATCATTTGTTTCGCATGGATTTGAAGCTAAGCCTTCTACTTCGCATTGATTTGAAGCTAAATCATGTGTATCGCATGCATTTTGAAGCTAACTCCTTTGATTCGTCTGCATTTGAAGCTATATCACTTATATCCCGAGTGTTTGATGCTAAATCATTTGTTTCGCATGGATTTGTAGCTAAACCTTCTACATCGCATTGATTTGAAGCTAAATCATGTGTTTCGCTTGAATGTGAAGCTAACTCGTTTGTTTCGTCTGCATTTGAAGCTATATCACTTATATCCCAAGTGTTTGAAGCTAAATCATTTGTTTCGCATGGATTTGAAGCTAACTCATTTGTTTCGTCTGCATTTGGAGGTATATCACTTATATCGCAAGTATCTGAAACTAAATCATTTGTTTCGCATGGATTTGAAGCTAAACCTTCTACATCGCATGGACTTGAATCTAACTCGTTTGTTTCGCATGCTGCTGAAACTATATCACCCATATCCCAAGTGTTTGCAGCTATATCATTTGTTTCGCATGGATTTGAAGTTAAACCATCTAAATCGCATGAATTTTAAGCTAAATCATGTGTTCCGCATGGATTTGAAGCTAACTCGATTGTTTCGTCTGCACTTAAAGCAATATCACATATATCGCTAGTATCTGAAGCTAAATCATTTGTTTCGCATGGATTTGAAGCTAAGCCTTCTACTTCGCATTGATTTGAAGCTAAATCATGTGTATCGCATGCATTTTGAAGCTAACTCCTTTGATTCGTCTGCATTTGAAGCTATATCACTTATATCCCGAGTGTTTGATGCTAAATCATTTGTTTCGCATGGATTTGTAGCTAAACCTTCTACATCGCATTGATTTGAAGCTAAATCATGTGTTTCGCTTGAATGTGAAGCTAACTCGTTTGCTTCGTCTGCATTTGAAGCTATATCACTTATATCCCAAGTGTTTGAAGCTAAATCATTTGTTTCGCATGAATTTGAAGCTAAACCTTCTACATCGCACTGATTTGTAGCTTAATCGTCGATTCGCTTGGACTTGAAGCTAACTCGTTTGCTTCGCCTGCATTTGAAGCTACAATATTTATATCGCAAGTATATGAAGCTAAATCATTTGTGTCGCATGGATTTGAAGCTATACCTTCTACATCTCATTGATTTGCAGCTAAATCATTTGTGTCGCATGGATTTGAAGCTAAACCTTCCACACAGCATTGATTTGTAGCTTAATCATGTCTTTTGCATGTTATTGAGGCTAACTCGTTTGTTCCCCTGTATTTTATGCTATATCACTTATATCGCAAGTATCTGAAGCTAAATCCTTGGTTTCGCATGGATTTGATGCTAAACCCTCTACATCGCATTGATTTGCTGCTAAATCATAGGTTTCGCATGGATTTGATTCTAACTCGTATGTTGCGCATGCAGTTGAATCTAAATAACGTACAACCCAAGAATTTGTAGCTAAACCATTTGTTTCGCATGGATTTGATGCTAATCCATGTGTTTGGCATGAATTTTAAGCTAAATCATGTGTTCCGCATGGATTTGAAACTAACTCGCTTGCTTCGCATGCAGTTGAAGCTATATCACGTATATACCAAGTGTTTGAAGCCCCATCATTTGCTTCGCATGGATTTGGAGCTAAGCCTTCTACTAAGCATTGATTTCAAGCTAAATCATGTGTACCGCATGGATTTTGAAGCTAACTCGTTTGTTTCGCCTGCATTTGAACCTATATCACTTATATCGCAAGTATTTGAACCTAAATCATTTTTTCGCAATGTTTTTGAAGCTAAACCTTCTAGATCGCTTTGATTCGAAGCAAAATCATGCGTTTCACTTGGATTTAAAGCTAAACCATCTACATCCCATTGAATTGAAGCTAAATCAAGTATTTCGCTTGGATTTGTAGCTAACTCGTTTGATTCGCCCGCATTTGAAGCTATATCACTTGTATCGCAACTATTTGTAGGAAAATCATTTGTTTCGCATGGATTTGAAGCTAAACCTTCTACATAGTATTGATTTGAAGCTTGATCATGTGTTTTGCATGTATTTGAAGCTAACTCGTTAGTTTCGCCTGCATTTAAAACTATATCAATATATCGCAAGTATCAGAACCTAAATCATTTGTTTCGCATGGATTTGAAGCTAAGCCTTCTACTTCGTATCGATTTGAAGCTAAATGATATGTATCGCATGGATTTCGAACCTATCCCGTTTGATTCATCTGCATTTGCAGTTATATCACTTATACCCCAAGTGTTTGAAGCTAAATCATTTGTTTCGCATGGATTTGAAGCTAAACCTTCAACATCGCATTGATTTGAAACTAAATCATGTGTATCGCTTGGATTTGAAGCTATACCTGCTACATCGCTTTGATTTGAAGCTAAATCATGTGTTTTGCATGGATTAGATGCTCACTCGTTTGCTTCCCCTGCATTTGAAGCTATTTCAGTTATATCGCAAGTATCTGATGCTAAATCATTTGTTTCGCATGGATTTGAAGCTAAACCTTCTACATCGCATTGATTTGCAGCCATGTCATGTATTTCGCATGGATTTGAAGCTAACTCGTTCGTTTCGCCTGCATTTGATGCTATATCAATATATCGCAAGTATGTGAACCTAAATCATTTGTTTCTCATGGATTTGAAGCTAAGCCTTCTACTTCGTATCGATTTGAAGCTAAATGATATGTATCGCGTGGATTTTGAACCTACCCCGTTTGATTCGTCTGCATTTGCAGCTATATCACTTATATCCCAAGTGTTTGATGCTAAATCATTTGTTTCGCATGGATTTGAAGCTAAACCTTCTACACCGCATTGATTTGAAGCTAAATCATTTGTTTCGCATCGATTTGAAGCTAAACCTTCAACATCGCATTGATTTGAAGCTAAATCATTTGTGTCGCATGGATTTGAATCTAAACCTTCTACATCGCTTTGATTTGAAGCTGAATCATGTGTTTTGCATGGATTAGATGCTAACTCGTTTGCTTCCCCTGCATATGAAGCTATTTCATTTATATCGCAAGTACCTGATGCTAAATCATTTGTTCCGCATGAATTTGATGCTGCACCTTCTACATCGCATTGATTTGAAGCTGAATCCTGTGTTTTGCATGGATTTGATGCTAACACGTTTGTTTCCCCTGCATTTGAAGCTATATCAGTTTTATCGCAAGTATCTGATGCTAAATCATTTGTTTCGCATGGATTTGAAGCTAAACCTTCTACACCGCATTGATTTGAAGCTAAATCATTTGTTTCGCATCGATTTGAAGCTAAACCTTCAACATCGCATTGATTTGAAGCTAAATCATTTGTGTCGCATGGATTTGAATCTAAACCTTCTACATCGCTTTGATTTGAAGCTGAATCATGTGTTTTGCATGGATTAGATGCTAACTCGTTTGCTTCCCCTGCATATGAAGCTATTTCATTTATATCGCAAGTACCTGATGGTAAATCATTTGTAACGCATGGATTTGAAGCTAAACCTTCTACATCGCATTGATTTGCAGCTATATCATGTGTTTCGCATGGATTTGAATCTAACTCGTTAGTTTCGCCTGCATTTGAAGCTATATCAATATAGCGCAAGTAACTGAACCTAAATCATTTGTTTCGCATGGATTTGAAGCTAAGCCTTCTACTTCGTATCGATTTGAAGCTAAATGATATGTAACGCATGGATTTTGTACCTACCCCGTTTGATTCGTCTGCATTTGCAGCTATATCACTTATACCCCAAGAGTTTGAAGCTAAATCATTTGTTTCGCATGGATTTGAAGCTAAACCTTCAACATCGCATTGATTTGAAACTAAATCATGTGTATCGCTTGGATTTGAAGCTATACCTTCTACATCGCATTGATTTGAAGCTGAATGCTGTGTTTCCATGGATTTGATGCTAACACGTTTGTTTCCCCTGCATTTGAAGCTATATCAGTTTTATCGCAAGTATCTGATGCTAAATCATTTGTTTCGCATGGATTTGAAGCTAAACCTTCTACACCGCATTGATTTGAAGCTAAGTCATTTGCGTCGCATGGATTTGAAGCTAAACCTTCTACATAACATTGATTTGACGCTGAATCATGTGTTTTGCATGGATTTGAAGCTAACTCGTTTGTTTCCCCTGCATTTGAAGCTATATCACTTATATCGCAAGTATCTGATGCTAAATCATTTGTGTTGTATGGATTTAAAGCTACACCGTCCACATAACATTGATTTGAAGCTTAACCATTTGTTTTGCATGGATTTGAAGCTAACTCGTTTGTGTCCCCTGCATTTGAAGCTATATCCCTTATATCGCATGTATCTGATGCTAAATCAGTTGTGTCGCGTGGATTTCAAGCTAAACCTTCCACATCGCACTGATTTGAATCTACAACTTCTACATCGCATTGATTTGAAGCTAAACCTTCTACATCGCATTGATTTGAAGCTAAATCATGTGTTTCGCTTGGATTTGAAGCAAAACCTTCTACATCGCATTGATTTGAAGCTAAATCATGTGTTTCGCTTGGATTTGAAGCTATACCTTCTACATCGCTTTGATTTGAGGCTAAATCATGTGTTTTGCATGGATTAGATGCTAACTCATTTGCTTCCCCTGCATTTGAAGCTAATTCAGTTATATGGCAAGTACCTGATGCTAAATCATTTGTGTCGCATGGATTTGTAGCTAAACCTTCTACTTCGCATTGATTTGAAGCTAAATCATTTGTTTCGCATGGATTTGGAGGTAACTCGTTTGTTTCTCCTGCATTTGAAGCTATATCACTTATATCGCAATTATCTGAAGCTAAATCATTTGTTTCGCATGGATATGAAGCTAAACCTTCTATATCGCATTGATTTGCTGCCAAGTCATGTATTTCGCATGGATTTGAAGCTAACTCGTTCGTTTCGCCTGCATTTGACGCTATATCACTTATATCGCAAGTATCTGAAGCTAAATCATTTGTTACGCTTGGATTTGAAGCTAAACATTCTACATCGCATTCATTTGCAGCTAAATCATGTGTTTCGCATGGATTTGTAGCTAACTCGTTAGTTTCGCCTGCATTGGGATCTATATCATTTATATCACAAGTATTTGAAGCTAAATCATTTGTGTCGCATGGATTTGAATCTAAACCTTCTACATCGCATTGATTTGAAGCTTAATCGTGTGATTCGCTTGGACTTGAAGCTAACTCGTTTGTTTCGCCTGCATTTGAAGCTACAATATTTATATCGCAAGTATATGAAGCTAAATCATTTGTGTCGCCCGGATTTGAAGCTATACATTCTACATCGCTTTGATTTGAAGCTGAATCATGTGTTTTGCATGGATTAGATGCTAACTCGTTTGCTTCCCCTGCATTTGAAGCTATTTCATTTATATCGCAAGTATTTGAAGCTAAATCATTTGTGTCCCATGGATTTGAAGCTAAGCCTTCTACTTCGTATCGATTTGAAGCTGAATGATATGTATCGCATGGATTTTGAACCTACCCCGTTTGATTCGTCTGCATTTGCAGCTATATCACATATATCCCAAGTGTTTGAAGCTAAATCATTTGTTTCGCATCGATTTGAAGCTAAACCTTCAACATCGCATTGATTTGAAGCTAAATCATGTGTTTCGCTTGGATTTGAAGCTATACCTTCTACATCGCTTTGATTTGAAGCTGAATCATGTGTTTTGCATGGATTAGATGCTAACTCGTTTGCTTCCCCTGCATTTGAAGCTATTTCATTTATATCGCAAGTACCTGATGCTAAATCATTTGTAACGCATGGATTTGAAGCTAAACCTTCTACATCGCATTGATTTGCAGCCAAGTCATGTATTTCGCATGGATTTGAAGCTAACTCGTTCGTTTCGCCTGCATTTGATGCTATATCACTTATATCGCAAGTATCTGAAGCTAAATCATCTGTTACGCATGGATTTGAAGCTAAACCTTCTACATCGCATTGATTTGCAGCTAAATCATGTGTTTCGCATGGATTTGAATCTAACTCGTTAGTTTCGCCTGCATTTGAAGCTATATCAATATATCGCAAGTATCTGACCCTAAATCATTTGTTTCGCATGGATTTGAAGCTAAGCCTTCTACTTCGTATCGATTTGAAGCTAAATGATATGTATCGCATGGATTTTGAACCTACCCCGTTTGATTCGTCTGCATTTGCAGCTATATCACTTATATCCCAAGTGTTTGAAGCTAAATCATTTGGTTCGCATCGATTTGAAGCTAAACCTTCAACATCGCATTGATTTGAAGCTAAATCATGTGTTTCGCTTGGATTTGAAGCTATACCTTCTACATCGCTTTGATTTGAAGCTGAATCATGTATTTTGCATGGATTAGATGCTAACTCGTTTGCTTCCCCTGCATTTGAAGCTATTTCATTTATATCGCAAGTACCTGATGCTAAATCATTTGTAACGCATGGATTTGAAGCTAAACCTTCTACATCGCATTGATTTGCAGCTAAATCATGTGTTTCGCATGGATTTGAAACTAACTCGTTAGTTTCGCCTGCATTTGAAGCTATATCAATATATCGCAAGTATCTGAACCTAAATCATTTGTTTCGCATGGATTTGAAGCTAAGCCTTCTACTTCGTATCGATTTGAAGCTAAATGATATGTATCGCATGGATTTTGAACCTACCCCGTTTGATTCGTCTGCATTTGCAGCCATATCACTTATACCCCAAGTGTTTGAAGCTAAATCATTTGTTTCGCATGGATTTGAAGCTAAACCTTCAACATCGCATTGATTTGAAACTAAATCATGTGTTTCGCTTGGATATGAAGCTATACCTTCTACATCGCTTTAATTTGAAGCTAAATCATGTGTTTTGCATGGATTTGAAGCTAACTCGTTTGTTTCCCCTGCATTTGAAGCTATATCACTTATATCGCAAGTATCTAAAGCTAAATCATTTGTTTCGCATGGATTTGAAGCTAAACCTTCAACATCGCATTGATTTGCAGCTAAGTAATGTGTTTCGCATGGATTTGAAGCTAACTCGTTCGTTTCGCCTGCATTTGATGCTATATCACTTATATCGTAAGTATCTGAAGCTAAATCATTTGTTTCGCACGGATTTGAAGCTAAACCTTCTACATCGCATTTATTTTCAGTTTAATCATGTGTTTCGGATGGGTTTGAAGCTAACTTGTTTGTTTCGTCTGCATTTGAAGCTATATCACTTATATCCCAAGTATCTGATGCTAAATCATTTGTTCCGCATGAATTTGATGCTGCACCTTCTACATCGCATTGATTTGAAGCTGAATCCTGTGTTTTGCATGGATTTGATGCTAACACGTTTGTTTCCCCTGCATTTGAAGCTATATCAGTTTTATCGCAAGTATCTGATGCTAAATCATTTGTTTCGCATGGATTTGAAGCTAAACCTTCTACACCGCATTGATTTGAAGCTAAATCATTTGTTTCGCATCGATTTGAAGCTAAACCTTCAACATCGCATTGATTTGAAGCTAAATCATTTGTGTCGCATGGATTTGAATCTAAACCTTCTACATCGCTTTGATTTGAAGCTGAATCATGTGTTTTGCATGGATTAGATGCTAACTCGTTTGCTTCCCCTGCATATGAAGCTATTTCATTTATATCGCAAGTACCTGATGGTAAATCATTTGTAACGCATGGATTTGAAGCTAAACCTTCTACATCGCATTGATTTGCAGCTATATCATGTGTTTCGCATGGATTTGAATCTAACTCGTTAGTTTCGCCTGCATTTGAAGCTATATCAATATAGCGCAAGTAACTGAACCTAAATCATTTGTTTCGCATGGATTTGAAGCTAAGCCTTCTACTTCGTATCGATTTGAAGCTAAATGATATGTAACGCATGGATTTTGAACCTACCCCGTTTGATTCGTCTGCATTTGCAGCTATATCACTTATACCCCAAGAGTTTGAAGCTAAATCATTTGTTTCGCATGGATTTGAAGCTAAACCTTCAACATCGCATTGATTTGAAACTAAATCATGTGTATCGCTTGGATTTGAAGCTATACCTTCTACATCGCATTGATTTGAAGCTGAATCCTGTGTTTCCATGGATTTGATGCTAACACGTTTGTTTCCCTGCATTTGAAGCTATATCAGTTTTATCGCAAGTATCTGATGCTAAATCATTTGTTTCGCATGGATTTGAAGCTAAACCTTCTACACCGCATTGATTTGAAGCTAAGTCATTTGCGTCGCATGTAGTTGAAGCTAAACCTTCTACATAACATTGATTTGACGCTGAATCATGTGTTTTGCATGGATTTGAAGCTAACTCGTTTGTTTCCTCTGCATTTGAAGCTATATCACTTATATCGCAAGTATCTGATGCTAAATCATTTGTGTTGTATGGATTTGAAGCTACACCGTCCACGTAACATTGATTGGAAGCTTAACCATGTGTTTTGCATGGATTTGAAGCTAACTCGTTTGTTTCCCCTGCATTTCAAGCTATATCACTTATATCGCAAGTATCTGATGCTAAATCATTTGTTTCGCATGGATTTGAAGCTAAACATTCTACATCGCTTTGATTTGCAGCTCAATCATGTGTTTCGCATGGATTTGAAGCTAACTCGTTTGTTTCCCCTGCATTTGAAGCTATATCACTTATATCGCAAGTATCTGATGCCAAATCATTTTTTTCGCATGGATTTGAAGCTAAACCTTCTAAATCGCATTGATTTGAAGCTAATTCATGTGTTTCGCATGGATTTGAAGCTAATTGCTTCGTTTCGACTGCAATTGAATCTGTATCACTTATATCCCAAGTGTTTGAAGCTCAATGATTTGCTTCGCATGGATTTGAAGCTAATCCTTCTACATCGCATTGATTTGAAGCTAAACCTTCTACATCGCATTGATTTGAAGCTAACTCGTTTGTGTCCCCTGCATTTGAAGCTATATCCCTTATATCGCATGTATCTGATGCTAAATCAGTTGTGTCGCATGGATTTCAAGCTAAACCTTCCACATCGCACTGATTTGAATCTACAACTTCTACATCGCATTGATTTGAAGCTAAACCTTCTACATCGCATTGATTTGAAGCTAAATCATGTGTTTCGCTTGGATTTGAAGCAAAACCTTCTACATCGCATCGATTTGAAGCTAAATCATGTGTTTCGCTTGGATTTGAAGCTATACCTTCTACATGGCTTTGATTTGAAGCTAAATCATGTGTTTTGCATGGATTAGATGCTAACTCATTTGCTTCCCCTGCATTTGAAGCTAATTCAGTTATATGGCAAGTACCTGATGCTAAATCATTTGTGCCGCATGGATTTGTAGCTAAACCTTCTACTTCGCATTGATTTGAAGCTAAATCATTTGTTTCGCATGGATTTGGAGGTAACTCGTTTGTTTCTCCTGCATTCGAAGCTATATCACTTATATCGCAATTATCTGAAGCTAAATCATTTGTTTCGCATGGATATGAAGCTAAACCTTCTATATCGCATTGATTTGCAGCTAAATCAAGTATTTCGCTTGGATTTGAAGCTAACTCGTTTGATTCGCCCGCATTTGAAGCTATATCACTTGTATCGCAAGTATTTAAAGAAAAATCATTTGTTTCGCATGAATTTGAACCTAAGCCTTCTACTTCGTATCGATTGGAAGCTAAATGATATGTATCGCATGGATTTTGAACCTACCCCGTTTGATTCGTCTGCATTTGCAGCTATATCACTTATACCCCAAGAGTTAGAAGCTAAATCATTTGTTTCGCATGGATTTGAAGCTAAACCTTCAACATCGCATTGATTTGAAACTAAATCATGTGTATCGCTTGGATTTGAAGCTATACCTTCTACATCGCTTTGATTTGATGCTAAATCATGTGTTTTGCATGGATTAGATGCTCACTCGTTTGCTTCCCCTGCATTGAAGCTATTTCAGTTATATTGCAAGTATCTGATGCTAAATCATTTGTTCCGCATGAATTTGAAGCTATACCTTCTACATCGCATTGATTTGAAGCTGAATGCTGTGTTTCCATGGATTTGATGCTAACACGTTTGTTTCCCCTGCATTTGAAGCTATATCAGTTTTATCGCAAGTATCTGATGCTAAATCATTTGTTTCGCATGGATTTGAAGCTAAACCTTCTACACCGCATTGATTTGAAGCTAAGTCATTTGCGTCGCATGGATTTGAAGCTAAACCTTCTACATAACATTGATTTGACGCTGAATCATGTGTTTTGCATGGATTTGAAGCTAACTCGTTTGTTTCCCCTGCATTTGAAGCTATATCACTTATATCGCAAGTATCTGATGCTAAATCATTTGTGTTGTATGGATTTAAAGCTACACCGTCCACATAACATTGATTTGAAGCTTAACCATTTGTTTTGCATGGATTTGAAGCTAACTCGTTTGTGTCCCCTGCATTTGAAGCTATATCCCTTATATCGCATGTATCTGATGCTAAATCAGTTGTGTCGCGTGGATTTCAAGCTAAACCTTCCACATCGCACTGATTTGAATCTACAACTTCTACATCGCATTGATTTGAAGCTAAACCTTCTACATCGCATTGATTTGAAGCTAAATCATGTGTTTCGCTTGGATTTGAAGCAAAACCTTCTACATCGCATTGATTTGAAGCTAAATCATGTGTTTCGCTTGGATTTGAAGCTATACCTTCTACATCGCTTTGATTTGAGGCTAAATCATGTGTTTTGCATGGATTAGATGCTAACTCATTTGCTTCCCCTGCATTTGAAGCTAATTCAGTTATATGGCAAGTACCTGATGCTAAATCATTTGTGTCGCATGGATTTGTAGCTAAACCTTCTACTTCGCATTGATTTGAAGCTAAATCATTTGTTTCGCATGGATTTGGAGGTAACTCGTTTGTTTCTCCTGCATTTGAAGCTATATCACTTATATCGCAATTATCTGAAGCTAAATCATTTGTTTCGCATGGATATGAAGCTAAACCTTCTATATCGCATTGATTTGCTGCCAAGTCATGTATTTCGCATGGATTTGAAGCTAACTCGTTCGTTTCGCCTGCATTTGACGCTATATCACTTATATCGCAAGTATCTGAAGCTAAATCATTTGTTACGCTTGGATTTGAAGCTAAACATTCTACATCGCATTCATTTGCAGCTAAATCATGTGTTTCGCATGGATTTGTAGCTAACTCGTTAGTTTCGCCTGCATTGGGATCTATATCATTTATATCACAAGTATTTGAAGCTAAATCATTTGTGTCGCATGGATTTGAATCTAAACCTTCTACATCGCATTGATTTGAAGCTTAATCGTGTGATTCGCTTGGACTTGAAGCTAACTCGTTTGTTTCGCCTGCATTTGAAGCTACAATATTTATATCGCAAGTATATGAAGCTAAATCATTTGTGTCGCCCGGATTTGAAGCTATACATTCTACATCGCTTTGATTTGAAGCTGAATCATGTGTTTTGCATGGATTAGATGCTAACTCGTTTGCTTCCCCTGCATTTGAAGCTATTTCATTTATATCGCAAGTATTTGAAGCTAAATCATTTGTGTCCCATGGATTTGAAGCTAAGCCTTCTACTTCGTATCGATTTGAAGCTGAATGATATGTATCGCATGGATTTTGAACCTACCCCGTTTGATTCGTCTGCATTTGCAGCTATATCACATATATCCCAAGTGTTTGAAGCTAAATCATTTGTTTCGCATCGATTTGAAGCTAAACCTTCAACATCGCATTGATTTGAAGCTAAATCATGTGTTTCGCTTGGATTTGAAGCTATACCTTCTACATCGCTTTGATTTGAAGCTGAATCATGTGTTTTGCATGGATTAGATGCTAACTCGTTTGCTTCCCCTGCATTTGAAGCTATTTCATTTATATCGCAAGTACCTGATGCTAAATCATTTGTAACGCATGGATTTGAAGCTAAACCTTCTACATCGCATTGATTTGCAGCCAAGTCATGTATTTCGCATGGATTTGAAGCTAACTCGTTCGTTTCGCCTGCATTTGATGCTATATCACTTATATCGCAAGTATCTGAAGCTAAATCATCTGTTACGCATGGATTTGAAGCTAAACCTTCTACATCGCATTGATTTGCAGCTAAATCATGTGTTTCGCATGGATTTGAATCTAACTCGTTAGTTTCGCCTGCATTTGAAGCTATATCAATATATCGCAAGTATCTGACCCTAAATCATTTGTTTCGCATGGATTTGAAGCTAAGCCTTCTACTTCGTATCGATTTGAAGCTAAATGATATGTATCGCATGGATTTTGAACCTACCCCGTTTGATTCGTCTGCATTTGCAGCTATATCACTTATATCCCAAGTGTTTGAAGCTAAATCATTTGGTTCGCATCGATTTGAAGCTAAACCTTCAACATCGCATTGATTTGAAGCTAAATCATGTGTTTCGCTTGGATTTGAAGCTATACCTTCTACATCGCTTTGATTTGAAGCTGAATCATGTATTTTGCATGGATTAGATGCTAACTCGTTTGCTTCCCCTGCATTTGAAGCTATTTCATTTATATCGCAAGTACCTGATGCTAAATCATTTGTAACGCATGGATTTGAAGCTAAACCTTCTACATCGCATTGATTTGCAGCTAAATCATGTGTTTCGCATGGATTTGAAACTAACTCGTTAGTTTCGCCTGCATTTGAAGCTATATCAATATATCGCAAGTATCTGAACCTAAATCATTTGTTTCGCATGGATTTGAAGCTAAGCCTTCTACTTCGTATCGATTGAAGCTAAATGATATGTATCGCATGGATTTTGAACCTACCCCGTTTGATTCGTCTGCATTTGCAGCCATATCACTTATACCCCAAGTGTTTGAAGCTAAATCATTTGTTTCGCATGGATTTGAAGCTAAACCTTCAACATCGCATTGATTTGAAACTAAATCATGTGTTTCGCTTGAATATGAAGCTATACCTTCTACATCGCTTTAATTTGAAGCTAAATCATGTGTTTTGCATGGATTTGAAGCTAACTCGTTTGTTTCCCCTGCATTTGAAGCTATATCACTTATATCGCAAGTATCTAAAGCTAAATCATTTGTTTCGCATGGATTTGAAGCTAAACCTTCAACATCGCATTGATTTGCAGCTAAGTAATGTGTTTCGCATGGATTTGAAGCTAACTCGTTCGTTTCGCCTGCATTTGATGCTATATCACTTATATCGTAAGTATCTGAAGCTAAATCATTTGTTTCGCACGGATTTGAAGCTAAACCTTCTACATCGCATTTATTTTCAGTTTAATCATGTGTTTCGGATGGGTTTGAAGCTAACTTGTTTGTTTCGTCTGCATTTGAAGCTATATCACTTATATCCCAAGTATTTGAAGCTAAATCATTTGTTTCGCATGGATTTGAAGCTAAATCTTCTACATCGCATGGACTTAAAGCTAACTCGATTGTTTCGCATGCAGCTGAAGCTATATCACCCATATCCCAAGTGTTTGCAGCTCTATCATTTGTTTCGCATGGATTTGAAGCTAAACCATCTAAATCGCATGATTTTTAAGCTGAATCATGTGTTCCGCATGGATTTGAAGCTAACTCGTTTGTTTCGTCTGCACTTGAAGCAATATCACATATATCGCTAGTATCTGAAGCTAAATCATTTGTTTCGCATGGATTTGAAGCTAACTCGTTTGTTTGGCTTACAGTTGAATCTATATCACTTATATCGCAAGTATTTGGAGCTAAATCATTTGTTCCGCATGGATTTGAAGCTGAGCCTTCTACATCGTATTGATTTGAAGCTTAATCATGCGTGTCGCATGGAGTTGAAGCTAGCTCGTTTGTTTCGTCTGCATTTGAACGTATATCGCTTATAACGCAATTATCTCAAGATAAATCATTCGTTCCGCACGGATTTGAAGCTAAGCCTTCTACTTCGCATTTATTTGAAGCTAAATCATGTGTATCGCATGCATTTTGAAGCTAACTCCTTTGATTCGTCTGCATTTGAAGCTATATCACTTAAATCCAATGTGTTTGAAGCTAAATCATTTGTTTCGCATGGATTTGAAGCTAACTCGTTTGTTTCGTCTGCATTTGGAGGTATATCACTTATATCGCAAGTATCTGAAACTAAATCATTTGTGTCGCATGGATTTGAAGCTATACCTTCTACATCGCATTGATTTGCTGCTAAATCGCGTATTTCGCATAGATTTCAAGCTAAACCTACTACATGGCATCGATTTGAAGCTAAATCGTGTGTTTCGCTTGGATATGAAGCTATATCATTTATATCGCAAGTATCTGAACCTAAATCATTTGATTCGCATGGATTTGAAGATAAACCTTCTACATCGCATTGATTTGCAGCTAAATCATGTGTTTCGCATGTATTTGAAGCTAACTCGTTTTTTTTCTCCTGCATTTGAAGCTATATCGCTTATATCGCAAGTATCTGAACCTAAATCATTTGTTTCGGATGGATTTGAAGCTAAACCTTCAACATCGCTTTGATTTGCAGCTGTATCATGTGTTTCGCATGGATTTGCAGCTAACTCGTTCGTTTCGCCTGTATTTGATGCTATATCGCTTATATCGCAAGTATCTAAAGCTAAATCACTTGTTTCGAATGGCTTTGAAGCTAAACCTTCTACATCGCATTGATTTTCATTTTAATCATGTGTTTCGCATGGATTTGAAGCTAACTCGTTTGTTTCGTCTGCATTTGAAGCTATATCACTTATATCCCAAGTATTTGAAGCTAAATCATTTGTTTCGCATGGATTTGAAGCTAAATCGTTTGTTTCGTCTGCATTTGGAGGTATATCACTTATATCGCAAGTATCTGAAGCTAAATCATTTGTTTCGCATGGATTTGAAGCTAAACCTTCAACATCGCTTTGAATTGCAGCTATATCATGTGTTTCGCATGGATTTGCAGCTAACTCGTTCGTTTCGCCTGCATTTGATGCTATATCAGTTATATCGCAGGAATCTGATGCTAAATCATTTGTGTCACATGGATTTGAAGCTAAACATTCCACATAGCATTGACTTGAATCTTAATCATGTGCTTCGCATGGAATTGAAGTTAACTGGTTTGTTTCGTCTGCATTTGAAGCTATGTCACTTATATCGCTAGTATCTGAAGCTAAATCATTGGTTTCGCATGGATTTGAAGCTAAACCTTCTACATCCCATTGATTTGCTGCTAAATCATTTGTTTCGCATGGATTTGAAGCTAACTCGTTTATTTCGTCTGCATTTGAAGCTGTATCACTTATATCGCAAGTATCTGAAGCTAAATCATTTGTGTCTCATGGATTTGAAGTTAAACCTTCTACATCGCATTGATTTGCTGCTAAATCATGTGTTTCGCATGGATTTGGAGCTAGCTCGTTTGTTTCGTCCGCATTTGAAGCTATGTCACTTATACCGCAAGTATCTGATGCTAAATCATTTGTTTCGCTTCGATTTGAAGCTATACCTTCTTCATTGCATTGATTTGCAGCTAAATCATGTGCTCCGCATGGATTTGAAGCTAACTCGTTTGTTTCGTCTGCATTTGAAGCTATGTCACTTATATCCCAAGTGATTGAAGCTAAATCATTTGTTTCGCATGGATTTGAACCTAAACCATCTACATCGCATTGATTCGAAGCTAAATCATTTCATTCGCTTACATTTGAAGCTAACTGGTTTGTTTTGTCTGAATTTGAAGCTATGCCACTTATATCGCAAGTATCTGAAGCTAAATCATTGGTTTCGCATGGATTTGAAGCTAAACCTTCCACATAGCATTGATTTGAATCTTAGTCATGTGTTTTGATTGGATTTGAAGCTAAACCTTCTACACCGCATTGATTTGAAGCTAAATCATGTGATTCGCTTGGATTGGAAGCTAACTTGTTTGTTTCATCGGCATTTGAAGTTATGCCACTTATATCGCAAGTATCGGAAGCTAAATCATTGGTTTCGCATGGATTAGAAGCTAAACCTTCTACATCGCATTGATTCGAGGCTAAATCATTTCTTTCGCTTAGATTTGAAGCTAACTCGTTTGTTTCGTCTGTATATGAAGATATATCACTTATATCGCAAGTATCTGAACCTAAATCATTTGTTTCTTATGGATTTGAAGCTAAGTCTTCTACCTCGCATCGATTTGAAGCTAAATCATTTGTTTCGCATGGATTTGAAGCTAAACCTTCTACACCGCATTGATTCGAAGCTAAATCATGTGATTCGCTTGGATTGGAAGCTAACTCGTTTATTTCGTCTGCATTTGAGGCTGTATCACTTATATCGCAAGTATCTGAAGCTAAATCATTTGTGCCTCATGGATTTGAAGCAAAACCTTCTACATAGCATTGATTTGCTGCTAAATGATGTGTTTCGCATGGAATTTAAGCTAACTCGCTTGTTGCGTCTGCATTTGAAGCTATGTCACTTATATCACAATTATCTGAAACTGAATCATTTGTTTCGCATGGATTTGAATCTAAGCCTTCTACATCGCATTGATTTGATGCTAAATCACTTGTTTCGCTGGGATTTGAAGCTAACTCGTTTGTTTCGTCTGCACTTAAAGCAATATCACATATATCGCTAGTATCTGAAGCTAAATCATTTGTTTCGCATGGATTTGAAGCTAAACCTTCTACATCGCATGGACTTGAAGCTAACTCGTTTGTTTCGCATGCAGCTGAAGCTATATCACCCATATCCCAAGTGTTTGCAGCTCTATCATTTGTTTCGCATGGATTTGAAGCTAAACCATCTAAATCGCATGAATTTTAAGCTAAATTATGTGTTCCGCATGGATTTGAAGCTAACTCGTTTGTTTCGTCTGCACTTAAAGCAATATCACATATATCGCTAGTATCTGAAGCTAAATCATTTGTTTCGCATGGATTTGAAGCCAAACCTTCTATATCGCATTGATTTGATGTTAAATCATGTGTTCCGCATGGATTTGAAGCTAACTCGTTTGTTTCGTCTGCACTTAAAGCAATATCACATATATCGCTAGTATCTGAAGCTAAATCATTTGTTTCGCATGGATTTGAAGCCAAACCTTCTATATCGCATTGATTTGATGTTAAATCATGTGTTTTGCATGGATTTGAAGCTAACTCGTTTGTTTCCCTTGCATTTGAAGCTATATCACTTATATCGCAAGTATCTGATGCTAAGTCATTTATTTCGCATGGATTTGAAGCTAACTCGTTTGTTTGGCCTGCAGTTGAATCTATATCAGTTATATCGCAAGTATTTGAAGCAAAATCATTTGTTCCGCATCGATTTGAAGCTAAGTCTTCTACCTCGAATTGATTTGAAGCTAAATCATTTGATTCGCTTGGATGTGAAGCTAGCTCGTTTGTTTCGTCTGCATTTGAAGCTATATCACTTATATCCCAAATGTGTGACGCTACATCATTTGATTCGCTTGGATTTAAAGCTAAACGATCTACATCGCATTGATTTGAAGCTGAATCATGTGTTTTGCATGCATTTGAAGCTAACTCGTTTGTTTCCCCTGCATTTGAAGCTATATCACTTATATCGCAAGTTCATGTGCTAAATCATGTGTTTCGCTTTGACTTGAAGCTATACCTTCTACATCGCATTGATTTGCAGCTAAATTATGTGTTTCGCATGGATTTGAATCTTACTTGTTTGTTTCGCCTGCATTTGAAGCTATATCACTTAAATCGCAAGCATTTGAAGCTAAATCATTTGTTCCGCATGGATTTGAAGATAAGCCTTCTACATCGCATTGATTTGAAGCTTAATCATGAGTGTCGCATGGAGTTGAAGCCAGCTCGTTTGTTTCGGCTGCATTTGAACGTATATCGCTTATAACGCAATTATCTGAAGATAAATCATTTGTTCCGCATGGATTTGAAGCTAAGCCTTCTACTTCGCATTGATTTGATGCTAAATCATGTGTTTCGCTTGGATGTGAAGCTAACTCATTTGTTTCGTCTGCATTTGAAGCTATATCACTTATATCACAAGTGTTTGAAGCTAAATCATTTGTTTCGCATGAATTTGAAGCTAAACCTTCTACATCGCATTGATTTGAAGCTTAATCGTGTGTTTCACGTGGATTTGAAGCTAATTCGTTTCTATCCCTGCATTGAAGCTATATCATTTATATCGCAAGTTCATGTGCTAAATCATGTGTTTCGCTTTGACTTGAAGCTATACCTTCTACATCGCATTGATTTGCAGCTAAATTATGTGTTTCGCATGGATTTGAATTTACTTGTTTGTTTCGCCTGCATTTGAAGCTATATCACTTAAATCGCAAGCATTTGAAGCTAAATCATTTGTTCCGCATGGATTTGAAGCTAGCCTTCTACATCGCATTGATTTGAAGCTTAATCATGTGTGTCGCATGGAGTTGAAGCCAGCTCGTTTGTTTCGGCTGCATTTGAACGTATATCGCTTATAACGCAATTATCTGAAGATAAATCATTTGTTCCGCATGGATTTGAAGCTAAGCCTTCTACTTCGCATTGATTTGATGCTAAATCATGTGTTTCGCTTGGATGTGAAGCTAACTCATTTGTTTCGTCTGCATTTGAAGCTATATCACTTATATCACAAGTGTTTGAAGCTAAATCATTTGTTTCGCATGAATTTGAAGCTAAACCTTCTACATCGCATTGATTTGAAGCTTAATCGTGTGTTTCACGTGGATTTGAAGCTAATTCGTTTCTATCCCCTGCATTTGAAGCTATATCATTTATATCCCAAGTTCATGCGCTAAATCATGTGTTTCGCTTTGACTTGAAGCTATACCTTCTACATCGCATTGATTTGCAGCTAAATTATGTGTTTCGCATGGATTTGAATCTTACTTGTTTGTTTCGCCAGCATTTGAAGCTATATCACTTAAATCGCAAGCATTTGAAGCTAAATCATTTGTTCCGCATGGATTTGAAGCTAAGCCTTCTACATCGCATTGATTTGAAGCTAATTCGTTTGTTTCGCATGCAGCTGAAACTTTATCACCCATATCCCAAGTGTTTGCAGCTCTATCATTTGTTTCGCATTTATTTGAAGCTAAACCATCTAAATCGCATGAATTTTAAGCTAAATCATGTGTTCCGCATGTATTTGAAGCTAACTCGTTTGTTTCGTCTGCACTTAAAGCAATATCACATATATCGCTAGTATCTGAAGCTAAATCATTTGTTCGCATGGATTTGAAGCTAAACCTTCTACATCGCATGGACTTGAAGCTAACTCGTTTGTTTCGCATGCAGCTGAAACTTTATCACCCATATCCCAAGTGTTTGCAGCTCTATCATTTGTTTCGCATGGATTTGAAGCTAAACCATCTAAATCGCATGAATTTTAAGCTAAATCATGTGTTCCGCATGGATTTGAAGCTAACTCGTTTGTTTCGTTTGCACTTAAAGCAATATCACATATATCGCTAGTATCTGAAGCTAAATCATTTGTTTCGCATGGATTTGAAGCTAAACCTCCAACATCGCTTTGATTTGCAGCTATATCATGTGTTTCGCATGGATTTGCAGCTAACTCGTTCGATTCGCCCGCATTTGATGCTATATCACTTATATCGCAAGTATCTGAAGCTAAATCATTTCTTTCGCATGGATTGGAAGCTAAACTTCTACATCGCATGGACTTGAAGCTAACTCGTTTGTTTCGCATGCAGCTGAAGCTATATCACCCATATCCCAAGTGTTTGCAGCTCTATCATTTGTTTCGCATGGATTTGAAGCTAAACCATCTAAATCGCATGAATTTTAAGCTAAATCATGTGTTCCGCATGGATTTGAAGCTAACTCGTTTGTTTCGTCTGCACTTAAAGCAATATCACATATATCGCTAGTATCTGAAGCTAAATCATTTGTTTCGCATGGATTTGAAGCCAAACCTTCTATATCGCATTGATTTGATGTTAAATCATGTGTTTTGCATGGATTTGAAGCTAACTCGTTTGTTTCCCTTGCATTTGAAGCTATATCACTTATATCGCAAGTATCTGATGCTAAGTCATTTATTTCGCATGGATTTGAAGCTAACTCGTTTGTTTGGCCTGCAGTTGAATCTATATCAGTTATATCGCAAGTATTTGAAGCAAATCATTTGTTCCGCATCGATTTGAAGCTAAGCCTTCTACTTCGAATTGATTTGAAGCTAAATCATTTGATTCTCTTGGATGTGAAGCTAGCTCGTTTGTTTCGTCTGCATTTGAAGCTATATCACTTATATCCCAAATGTGTGACGCTACATCATTTGATTCGCTTGGATTTAAAGCTAAACGATCTACATCGCATTGATTTGAAGCTGAATCATGTGTTTTGCATGCATTTCAAGCTAACTCGTTTGTTTCCCCTGCATTTGAAGCTATATCACTTATATCGCAAGTTCATGTGCTAAATCATGTGTTTCGCTTTGACTTGAAGCTATACCTTCTACATCGCATTGATTTGCAGCTAAATTATGTGTTTCGCATGGATTTGAATCTTACTTGTTTGTTTCGCCTGCATTTGAAGCTATATCACTAAATCGCAAGCATTTGAAGCTAAATCATTTGTTCCGCATGGATTGAAGCTAAGCCTTCTACATCGCATTGATTTGAAGCTTAATCATCTGTGTCGCATGGAGTTGAAGCCAGCTCGTTTGTTTCGGCTGCATTTGAACGTATATCGCTTATAACGCAATTATCTGAAGATAAATCATTTGTTCCGCATGGATTTGAAGCTAAGCCTTCTACTTCGCATTGATTTGAAGCTAAATCATGTGTATCGCATGCATTTTGAAGCTAACTCGTTTGATTCGTCTGCATTTTGAAGCTATATCACTTATATCCGAGTGTTTGATGCTAAATCATTTGTTTCGCATGGATTTGTATCTAAACCTTCTACATCGCATTGATTTGATGCTATATCATGTGTTTCGCTTGGATGTGAAGCTAACTCATTTGTTTCGTCTGCATTTGAAGCTATATCACTTATATCACAAGTGTTTGAAGCTAAATATTTGTTTCGCATGAATTTGAAGCTAAACTTCTACATCGCATTGATTGGAAGCTTAATCATGTGTTTCACGTAGATTTGAAGCTATTCGTTTCTATCCCCTGCATTGAAGCTATATCATTTATATCGCAAGTATCTGATACTAAATCATTTGTTTCGCATGGATTTGAAGCTAAACCTTCTAGGTCGCATTGCTTTGCATCTAAATGATGGTTTTTCACAAGGATTTGAACTAACTCGTTTGTTTCGTCTGCATTTGAAGCTATATCACTTATATCCAAATGTGTGAAGCTACATCATTTGATTCGCTTGGATTTAAAGCTAAACGATCTACATCGCATTGATTTGAAGCTGAATCATGTGTTTTGCATGCATGTGAAGCTAACTTCGTTTGTTTCCCCTGCATTTGAAGCTATATCACTTATATCGCAAGTTCATTTGCTAAATCATGTGTTTCGCTTTGACTTGAAGCTATACCTTCTACATCGCATTGATTTGCAGCTAAATTATGTGTTTCGCATGGATTTGAATCTTACTTGTTTGTTTCGCCTGCATTTGAAGCTATATCACTTAAATCGCAAGCATTTGAAGCTAAAACAATTGTTCCGCATGGATTTGAAGCTAAGCCTACTACATCGCATTGATTTGAAGCTTAATCATGTGTGTCGCATGGAGTTGAAGCCAGCTCGTTGTTTCGTCTGCATTTGAACGTATATCGCCTTATAACGCAATTATCTGAAGATAAATCATTTGTTCCGCATGGATTTGAAGCTAAGCCTTCTACTTCGCATTGATTTGAAGCTAAATCATGTGTATCGCATGCATTTTGAAGCTAACTCGTTTGATTCGTCTGCATTTGAAGCTATATCACTTATATCCCGAGTGTTTGATGCTAAATCATTTGTTTCGCATGGATTTGTATCTAAACCTTCTACATCGCATTGATTTGATGCTAAATCATGTGTTCGCTTGGATGTGAAGCTAACTCATTTGTTTCGTCTGCATTTGATGCTATATCACTTATATCCCAAGTGTTTGAAGCTAAATCATTTGTTTCGCATGAATTTGAAGCTAAACCTTCTACATCGCATTGATTGAAGCTTAATCATGTGTTTCACGTGGATTTGAAGCTAATTCGTTTCTATCCCCTGCATTTGAAGCTATATCATTTATATCGCAAGTATCTGATACTAAATCATTTGTTTCGCATGGATTTGAAGCTAAACCTTCTACATCTCATTGCTTTGCATCTAAATGATGTTTTTCACAAGGATTTGAACTAACTCGTTTGTTTCTTCTGCATTTGAAGCTATATCACTTATATCCCAAGTGTTTGAAGCTAAATCATTTGTTTCGCATGGATTTGAAGCTAACTCGTTTGTTTCGTCTGCATTTGGAGGTATATCACTTATATCGCAAGTATCTGAAACTAAATCATTTGTTTCGCATGGATTTGAAGCTAAACCTTCTACATCGCATGGACTTGAAGCTAACTCGTTTGTTTCGCATGCCGCTGAAACTATATCACCCATATCCCAAGTGTTTGCAGCTCTATCATTTGTTTCGCATGGATTTGAAGCTAAACCATCTAAATCGCATGAATTTTAAGCTAAATCATGTGTTCCGCATGGATTTGAAGCTAACTCGTTTGTTTCGTCTGCACTTAAAGCAATATCACATATATCGCTAGTATCTGAAGCTAAATCATTTGTTTCGCATGGAATTGAAGCTAAACCTTCTACATCGCATGGACTTGAAGCTAACTCGTTTGTTTCGCATGCAGCTGAAGCTATATCACCCATATCCCAAGTGTTTGCAGCTCTATCATTTGTTTCGCATGGATTTGAAGCTAAACCATCTAAATCGCATGAATTTTAAGCTAAATCATGTGTTCCGCATGGTTTGAAGCTAACTCGTTTGTTTCGCATGCAGCTGAAGCTATATCACCCATATCCAAGTGTTTGCAGCTCAATCATTTGTTTCTCATGGATTTGAAGCTAAACCATCTAAATCGCATGAATTTTAAGCTAAATCATGTGTTCCGCATGGATTTGAAGCTAACTCGTTTGTTTCGTCTGCACTTAAAGCAATATCACATATATCGCTAGTATCAGAAGCTAAATCATTTGTTTCGCATGGATTTGAAGCTAAACCTTCAACATCACTTTGATTTGCAGCTATATCATGTGTTTCGCATGGATTTGCAGCTAACTCGTTCATTTCGCCTGCATTTGATGCTATATCACTTATATCGCAAGTATCTGAAGCTAAATCATTTGTTTCGCATGGATTTGAAGCCAAACCTTCTATATCGCATTGACTTGATGTTAAATCATGTGTTTTGCATGGATTTGAAGCTAACTCGTTTGTTTCCCTTGCATTTGAAGCTATATCACTTATATCGCAAGTATCTGATGCTAAGTCATTTATTTCGCATGGATTTGAAGCTAACTCGTTTGTTTGGCCTGCAGTTGAATCTATATCACTTATATCGCAATTATTTGAAGCAAAATCATTTGTTCCGCATCGATTTGAAGCTAAGCCTTCTACTTCGAATTGATTTGAAGCTAAATCATTTGTTTCGCTTGAGTGTGAAGCTAGCTCGTTTGTTCGTCTGCATTTGAAGCTATATCACTTATATCCCAAATGTGTGAAGCTACATCATTTGTTTCCCTTGGATTTTAAGCTAAACGATCTACATCGCATTGATTTGAAGCTAAATCATGTGTTTTGCATGCATTTGAAGCTAACTCGTTTGTTTCCCCTGCATTTGAAGCTATATCACTTATATCCCAAGTGTTTGAAGCTAAATCATTTGTTTCGCATGAATTTGAAGCTAAACCTTCTACATCGCATTGGTTTTGAAGCTTAATCATGTGTTTCACATGGATTTGAAGCTAATTCGTTTCTATCCCCTGCATTTGAAGCTATATAATTTATATCGTAAGTATCTGATAATAAATCATTTGTTTCGCATGGATTTGAAGCTAAACCTTCTACATCGCTTTGCTTTGCATCTAAATGATGTTTTTCGCAAGGATTTGAACTAACTCGTTTGTTTCGTCTGCATTTGAAGCTATATCACTTATATCCCAAGTGTTTGAAGCTAAATCATTTGTTTCGCATGGATTTGAAGCTAACTCGTTTGTTTCGTCTGCATTTGGAGGTATATCACTTATATCGCAAGTATCTGAAACTAAATTATTTGTTTCGCATGGATTTGAAGCTAAACTTCTACATCGCATGGACTTGAAGCTAACCCGTTTGTTTCGCATGCAGCTGAAACTATATCACCCATATCCCAAGTGTTTGCAGCTCTATCATTTGTTTCGCATGGATTTGAAGCTAACTCGTTTGTTTCGTCTGCACTTAAAGCAATATCACATATATCGCTAGTATCTGAAGCTAAATCATTTGTTTCGCATGGATTTGAAGCTAAACCTTCAACATCGCTTTGATTTGCAGCTATATCATGTGTTTGGCATGGATTTGCAGCTAACTCGTTCGTTTCGCCTGCATTTGATGCTATATCACTTATATCGCAAGTATCTGAAGCTAAATCATTTGTTTCGCATAGATTTGAAGCCAAACCTTCTATATCGCATTGATTTGATGTTAAATCATGTGTTTTGCATGGATTTGAAGCTAACTCGTTTGTTTCCCTTGCATTTGAAGCTATATCACTTATATCGCAAGTATCTGATGCTAACTCATTTATTTCGCATGGACTTGAAGCTAACTCGTTTGTTTGGCCTTTATTTGATGCTATATCACTTATATCGCAAGTATCTGAAGCTAAATCATTAGTTTCGCATGGATTTGAAGCCAAACATTCTATATCGCATTGATTTGATGTTAAATCATGAGTTTTGCATGGATTTGAAGCTAACTCGTTTGTTTCCCTTGCATTTGAAGCTATATAACTTATATCCCAAATGTGTGAAGCTACATCATTTGTTTCGCTTGGATTTAAATTTAAACGATCTACATCGCATTGATTTGAAGCTAAATCATGTGTTTTGCATGCATTTGAAGCTAACTCGTTTGTTTCCCCTGCAATTGAAGCTATATCACTTATATCGCAAATGTGTGAAGCTACATCATTTGATTCGCATGGATTTAAAGCTAAACGATCTACATCGCATTGATTTGAAGCTGAATCATGTGTTTTGCATGCATGTGAAGCTAACTTCGTTTGTTTCCCCTGCATTTTGAAGCTATATCACTTATATCGCAAGTTCATTTGCTAAATCATGTGTTTCGCTTTGACTTGAAGCTATACCTTCTACATCGCATGATTTGCAGCTAAATTATGTGTTTCGCATGGATTTGAATCTTACTTGTTTGTTTCGCCTGCATTTGAAGCTATATCACTTATATCGCAAGCATTTGAAGCTAAATCATTTGTTCCGCATGGATTTGAAGCTAAGCCTTCTACATCGCATTGATTTGAAGCTTAATCATGTGTGACGCATGGAGTTGAAGCCAGCTCGTTTGTTTCGTCTGCATTTGAAACGTATATCGCTTATAACGCAATTATCTGAAGATAAATCATTTGTTCCGCATGGATTTGAAGCTAAGCCTTCTACTTCGCATTGATTTGAAGCTAAATCACGTGTATCGCATGCATTTTGAAGCTAACTCGTTTGATTCGTCTGCATTTGAAGCTATATCACTTATATCCCGAGTGTTTGATGCTAAATCATTTGTTTCGCATGGATTTGTATCTAAACCTTCTACATCGCATTGATTTGATGCTAAATCATGTGTTTCGCTTGGATCTGAAGCTAACTCATTTGTTTCGTGTGCATTTGAAGCTATATCACTTATATCCCAAGTGTTTGAAGCTAAATCATTTGTTTCGCATTAATTTGAAGCTAAACCTTCTACATCGCATTGATTTGAAGCTTAATCATGTGTTTCACGTGGATTTGAAGCTAATTCGTTTCTATCCCCTGCATTTGAAGCTATATCATTTATATCGCAAGTATCTGATACTAAATCATTTGTTTCGCATGGATTTGAAGCTAAACCTTCTACATCGCATTGCTTTGCATCTAAATGATGTTTTTCGCAAGGATTTGAACTAACTCGTTTGTTTCGTCTGCATTTGAAGCTATATCACTTATATCCTAAGTGTTTGAAGCTAAATCATTTGTTTCGCATGATTTGAAGCTAACTCGTTTGTTTCGTCTGCATTTGGAGGTATATCACTTATATCGCAAGTATCTGAAACTAAATCATTTGTTTCGTATGGATTTGAAGCTAAACCTTCTACATCGCATGGACTTGAAGCTAACTCGTTTGTTTCGCATGCAGCTGGAACTATATCACCCATATCCCAAGTGTTTGCAGCTCTATCATTTGTTTCGCATGGATTTGAAGCTAACTCGTTTGTTTCGTCTGCACTTAAAGCAATATCACATATATCGCTAGTATCTGAAGCTAAATCATTTGTTTCGCATGGATTTGAAGCTAAACCTTCTACATCGCATGGACTTGAAGCTAACTCGTTTGTTTCGCATGCAGCTGAAGCTTTATCACCCATATCCCAAGTGTTTGCAGCTCAATCATTTGTTTCTCATGGATATGAAGCTAAACCATCTAAATCGCATGAATTTTAAGCTAAATCATGTGTTCCGCATGGATTTGAAGCTAACTCGTTTGTTTCGTCTGCACTTAAAGCAATATCACATATATCGCTAGTATCAGAAGCTAAATCATTTGTTTCGCATGGATTTGAAGCTAAACCTTCAACATCACTTTGATTTGCAGCTATATCATGTGTTTCGCATGGATTTGCAGCTAACTCGTGCATTTCGCCTGCATTTGATGCTATATCACTTATATCGCAAGTATCTGAAGCTAAATCATTTGTTTCGCATGGATTTGAAGCCAAACCTTCTATATCGCATTGATTTGATGTTAAATCATGTGTTTTGCATGGATTTGAAGCTAACTCGTTTGTTTCCCTTGCATTTGAAGCTATATCACTTATATCGCAAGTATTTGAAGCAAAATCATTTGTTTCGCATGGATTTGAAGCTAAACCTTCTACATCTCATTGCTTTGCATCTAAATGATGTTTTTCACAAGGATTTGAACTAACTCGTTTGTTTCTTCTGCATTTGAAGCTATATCACTTATATCGCAAGTGTTTGATGCTAAATCATTTGTTTCGCATGGATTTGAAGCTAACTCGTTTGTTTCGTCTGCATTTGGAGGTATATCACTTATATCGCAAGTATCTGAAACTAAATCATTTGTTTCGCATGGATTTGAAGCTAATCCTTCTACATCGCATGGACTTGAAGCTAACTCGTTTGTTTCGTATGCAGCTGAAACTATATCACCCATATCCCAAGTGTTTGCAGCTCTATCATTTGTTTCGCATGGATTTGAAGCTAAACCATCTAAATCGCATGAATTTTAAGCTAAATCATGTGTTCCGCATGGATTTGAAGCTAACTCGTTTGTTTCGTCTGCACTTAAAGCAATATCACATATATCGCTAGTATCTGAAGCTAAATCATTTGTTTCGCATGGAATTGAAGCTAAACCTTCTACATCGCATGGACTTGAAGCTAACTCGTTTGTTTCGCATGCAGCTGAAGCTATATCACCCATATCCCAAGTGTTTGCAGCTCTATCATTTGTTTCGCATGGATTTGAAACTAAACCATCTAAATCGCATGAATTTTAAGCTAAATCATGTGTTCCGCATGGTTTTGAAGCTAACTCGTTTGTTTCGTCTGCGCTTAAAGCAATATCACATATATCGCTAGTATCTGAAGCTAAATCATTTGTTTCGCATGGATTTGAAGCTAAACCTTCAACATCGCTTTGATTTGCAGCTATATCATGTGTTTCGCATGGATTTGCAGCTAACTCGTTCGTTTCGCCTGCATTTGATGCTATTTCACTTATATCGCAAGTATCTGAAGCTAAATTATTTGTTTCGCATAGATTTGAAGCCAAACCTTCTATATCGCATTGATTTGATGTTAAATAATGTGTTTTGCATGGATTTGAAGCTAACTCGTTTGTTTCCCTTGCATTTGAAGCTATATCACTTATATCGCAAGTATCTGATGCTAACTCATTTATTTCGCATGGATTTGAAGCTAACTCGTTTGTTTGGCTTTTATTTGATGCTATATCACTTATATCGCAAGTATCTGAAGCTAAATCATTAGTTTCGCATGGATTTGAAGCCAAACATTCTATATCGCATTGATTTGATGTTAAATCATGTGTTTTGCATGGATTTGAAGCTAACTCGTTTGTTTCCCTTGCATTTGAAGCTATATCACTTATATCCCAAATGTGTGAAGCTACATCATTTGTTTCGCTTGGATTTAAAGCTAAACGATCTACATCGCATTGATTTGAAGCTAAATCATGTGTTTTGCATGCATTTGAAGCTAACTCGTTTGTTTCCCCTGCATTTGAAGCTATATCACTTATATCGCAAGTTCATGTGCTAAATCATGTGTTTCGCTTTGACTTGAAGCTATACCTTCTACATCGCATTGATTTGAAGCTTAATCATGTGTGTCGCATGGAGTTGAAGCTATCTCGTTTGTTTCGTCTGCAGTTGAATCTATATCACTTATATCGCAAGCATTTGAAGCTAAATCATTTGTTCCGCATGGATTTGAAGCTCAGCCTTCTACTTCGCATTGATTTTAAGCTAAATCATGTGTATCGCATGCATTTTGAAGCTAACTCGTTTGATTTGTCTGCATTTGAAGCTATATCACTTATATCCCGAGTGTATGATGCTAAATCATTTGTTTCGCATAGATTTGTATCTAAACCTTCTACATCGCATTGATGTGATGCTAAATCATGTGTTTCGCTTGGATGTGAAGCTAACTCATTTGTTTCGTCTGCATTTGAAGCTATATCACTTATATCCCAAGCGTTTGAAGCTAAATCATTTGTTTCGCATGGATTTGAAGCTAAACCTTCTACATTGCATGGACTTGAAGCTAACTCGTTTGTTTCGCATGCAGCTGAAGCTATATCACCCATATCCCAAGTGTTTGCAGCTCTATCATTTGTTTCGCATGGATTTGAAGCTAAACCATCTAAATCGCATGAATTTTAAGCTAAATCATGTGTTCCGCATGGATTTGAAGCTAACTCGTTTGTTTCGACTGCACTTAAAGCAATATCACATATATCGCTAGTATCTGAAGCTAAATCATTTGTTTCGCATGGAATTGAAGCTAAACCTACTACATCGCATGGACTTGAAGCTAACTCGTTTGTTTCGCATGCAGCTGAAGCTATATCACCCATATCCCAAGTGTTTGCAGCTCTATCATTTGTTTCGCATGGATTTGAAGCTAAACCATCTAAATCGCATGAATTGTAAGCTAAATCATGTGTTCCGCATGGATTTGAAGCTAACTCGTTTGTTTCGTTTGCACTTAAAGCAATATCACATATATCGCTAGTATCTGAAGCTAAATCATTTGTTTCGCATGGATTTGAAGCTAAACCTTCAACATCGCTTTCATTTGCAGCTATATCATGTGTTTCGCATGGATTTGCAGCTAACTCGTTCGTTTCGCCTGCATTTGATGCTATATCACTTATATCGCAAGTATCTGAAGCTAAATCATTTGTTTCGCATGGATTTGAAGCCAAACATTCTATATCGCATTGATTTGATGTTAAATCATGTGTTTTGCATGGATTTGAAGCTAACTCGTTTGTTTCCCTTGCATTTGAAGCTATATCACTTATATCGCAAGTATCTGATACTAAATCATTTGTTTCGCATGGATTTGTATCTAAATTTTCTACATCGCATTGATTTGATGCTAAATCATGTGTTTCGCTTGGATGTGAAGCTAACTAATTTGTTTCGTCTGCATTTGAAGCTATATCACTTATATCCCAAGTGTTTGAAGCTAAATCATTTGTTTCGCATGAATTTGAAGCTAAACCTTCCACATTGCATTGATTTGAAGCTTTATCATGTGTTTCACATGGATTTGAAGCTAATTCGTTTCTATCCCCTGCATTTGAAGCTATATCATTTATATCGCAAGTATCTGATACTAAATCATTTGTTTCGCATGGATTTGAAGCTAAACCTTCTACATCGCATTGCTTTGCATCTAAATGATGTTTTTCGCAAGGATTTGAACTAACTCGTTTGTTTCGTCTGCATTTGAAGCTATATCACTTATATCCCAATTGTTTGAAGCTTAATCATTTGTTTCGCATGGATTTGAAGCTAACTCGTTCGTTTCGCCTGCATTTGATGCTATATCACTTATATCGCAAGTATCTGAAGCTAAATCATTTGTTCCGCATGGATTTGAAGCTAAGCCTTCTACATCGCATTTATTTGAATCTTAATCATGTGTGTCGCATGGAGTTGAAGCCAGCTCGTTTGTTTCGTCTGTATTTGAACGTATATCGCTTATAACGCAATTATCTGAAGATAAATCATTTGTTCCGCATGGATTTGAAGCTAAGCCTTCTACTTCGCATTGATTTGAAGCTAAATCATGAGTATCGCATGCATTTTGAAGCTAACTGGTTTGATTCGTCTGCATTTGAAGCTATCTCACTTATATCCCGAGTGTTTGATGCTAAATCATTTGTTTCGCATGGATTTGTATCTAAACCTTCTACATCGCATTGATTTAATGCTAAATCATGTGTTTCGCTTGGATGTGAAGCTAACTCATTTGTTTCGTCTGCATTTGAAGCTATATCACTTATATCCAAAGTGTTTGAAGCTAAATCATTTGTTTCGCATGAATTTGAAGCTAAACCTTCTACATCGCATTGATTTGAAGCTTAATCATGTGTTTCACATGGATTTGAAGCTAATTCGTTTCTATCCACTGCATTTGAAGCTAAATAATTTATATCGCAAGTATCTGATACTAAATCATTTGTTTCGCATGGATTTGAAGCTAAACCTTCTACATCGCATTGCTTTGCATCTAAATGATGTTTTTCGCAAGGATTTGAACTAACTCGTTTGTTTCGTCTGCATTTGAAGCTATATCACTTATATCCCAAGTGTTTGATGCTAAATCATTTGTTTCGCATGGATTTGTATCTAAACCTTCTACATCGCATTGATTTAATGCTAAATCATGTGTTTCGCTTGGATGTGAAGCTAACTCATTTGTTTCGTCTGCATTTGAAGCTATATCACTTATATCCAAAGTGTTTGAAGCTAAATCATTTGTTTCGCATGAATTTGAAGCTAAACCTTCTACATCGCATTGATTTGAAGCTTAATCATGTGTTTCACATGGATTTGAAGCTAATTCGTTTCTATCCCCTGCATTTGAAGCTAAATAATTTATATCGCAAGTATCTGATACTAAATCATTGGTTTCGCATGAATTTGATGCTAAACCTTCTACATCGCATTGATTTGCTGCTAAATCGCGTATTTCGCATAGATTTCAAGCTAAACCTACTACATGGCATCGATTTGAAGCTAAATCGTGTGTTTCGCTTGGATATGAAGCTATATCATTTATATCGCAAGCATCTGAACCTAAATCATTTGTTTCGCATGGATTTGAAGCTAAACCTCCAACATCGCTTTGATTTGCAGCTATATCATGTGTTTCGCATGGATTTGCAGCTAACTCGTTAGTTTCGCCCGCATTTGATGCTATATCACTTATATCGCAAGTATCTGAAGCTAAATCATTTGTTTCGCATGGATTTGAAGCTAAACCATCTAAATCGCATGAATTTTTAGCTAAATCATGTGTTCCGCATGGATTTGAAGCTAACTCGTTTGTTTCGTCTGCACTTAAAGCAATATCACATATATCGCTAGTATCTGAAGCTAAATCATTTGTTTCTCATGGATTTGAAGCTAAACCTTCAATATCGCTTTGATTTGCAGCTATATCATGTGTTTCGCATGGATTTGCAGCTAACTCGTTTGTTTCCCTTGCATTTTAAGCTATATCACTTATATCGCAAGTATCTGATGCTAAGTCATTTATTTCGCATGGATTTGAAGCTAACTCGTTTGTTTGGCCTGCAGTTGAATCTATATCAGTTATATCGCAAGTATTTGAAGCAAAATCATTTGTTCCGCATCGATTTGAAGCTAAGCCTTCTACTTCGAATTGATTTGAAGCTAAATCATTTGATTCGCTTGGATGTGAAGCTAGCTCGTTTGTTTCGTCTGCATTTGAAGCTATATCACTTATATCCCAAATGTGTGACGCTACATCATTTGATTCGCTTGGATTTAAAGCTAAACGATCTACATCGCATTGATTTGAAGCTGAATCATGTGTTTTGCATGCATTTGTAGCTAACTCGTTTGTTTCCCCTGCATTTGAAGCTATATCACTTATATCGCAAGTTCATGTGCTAAATCATGTGTTTCGCTTTGACTTGAAGCTTTACCTTCTACATCGCATTGATTTGCAGCTAAATTATGTGTTTCGCATGGATTTGAATCTTACTTGTTTGTTTCGCCTGCATTTGAAGCTATATCACTTAAATCGCAAGCATTTGAAGCTAAATCATTTGTTTCGCTTGGATTTGAAGCTGAGCCTTCTACATCGCATTGATTTGAAGCTTAGTCATGCGTGTCGCATGGAGTTGAAGCTACCTCGTTTGTTTCGACTGCATTTGAACGTATATCGCTTATAACGCAATTATCTGAAGATAAATCATTTGTTCCGCATGGATTTGAAGCTAAGCCTTCTACTTCGCATTGATTTGAAGCTAAATCATGTGTATCGCATGCATTTTGAAGCTAACTCCTTTGATTCGTCTGCATTTGAAGCTATATCACTTACATCCCGAGTGTTTGATGCTAAATCATTTGTTTCGCATGGATTTGTATCTAAACCTTCTACATCGCATTGATTTGAGGCTAAATCATGTGTTTCGCTTGGATGTGAAGCTAACTCATTTATTTCGTCTGCATTTGAAGCTATATCACTTATATCCCAAGTGTTTGATGCTAAATCATTTGTTTCGCATGAATTTGAAGCTAAACCTTCTACATCGCATTGATTTGAAGCTTAATCATGTGTTTCACATGGATTTGAAGCTAATTCGTTTCTATCCCCTGCATTTGAAGCTATATCATTTATATCGTAAGTATCTGAAACTAAATCATTTGTTTCGCACGGATTTGAAGCTAAACCTTCTACATCGCATTGATTTTCGGTTTAATCATGTGTTTCGCATGGATTTGAAACTAACTTGTTTGTTTCGTCTGCATTTGAAGCTATATCACTTATATCCCAAGTATTTGAAGCTAAATCATTTGTTTCGCATGGATTTGAAGCTAAACCTACTCCATCGCATGGACTTGAAGCTAACTCGTTTGTATCGCATGCAGCTGAAGCTATATCACCCATATCCCAAGTGTTTGCAGCTCTATCATTTGTTTCGCATGGATTTGAAGCTAAACCATCTAAATCGCGTGAATTTTAAGCTAAATCATGTGTTCCGCATGGATTTGAAGTTAACTCGTTTGTTTCGTCTGCACTTGAAGCTACATCACTTATATCGCAAGTATCTGAAGCTAAATCACTTGTTTCGCATGGATTTGAATCTAAACCTTCAACATCGCATTGATTTGCAGCTAAATCACGTGTTCCGCATGGATTTGAAGCCAACTCGTTTGTTTCGTCTGCACTTGAAACTATATCACTTATATCGCAAGTATCTGAAGGTATATCATCTGTTTCGCATAGATTTGAAGCTAACTCGTTTGTTTCGTCTGCAATTGAAGCTATATCACTTATATCCCATTGTTTGAAGCTAAATCATTTGTTTCGCATGGACTTGAAGCTAAACCTTCCACACAGCATTGATTTGAGGCTTAATCATGTGTTTTGCATGGTTTTCAGGCTAACTCGTTTATTTCCCCTGCATTTAAAGCTATATCACTCATATCGCAAATAACTGGAGCTAAATCATTGGTTTCGCATGGATTTGAAGCTAAACCTTCTACATCGCACTGATTTGCTGCTAAATCATGTGTTTCGCATGGATCTAAAGCTAAGCCTTCTACTTCTCATCGATTTGAAGCTTAATCATGTGTTTCGCATGGATTTGCAGCTAACTCGTTTGTATCCCCTGAATTTGAACTATATCACTTATATCGCAAGAATCTGAAGCTAAATCATTTGTGATGCATGGATTTGAAGCTACACTTTCTACATCGCATTGATTTGCTGCTAAATCATGTGTTTCGCTTGGATTTGAAGCTAAATCATCTTCATCGCACTGATTTGAAGCTAAATCATGTGTTTCGCTTGGGTTGGAAAGTATCTCGTTTGTTTCGTCTGCATTTGAAGCTATACTACTTATATCCCAAATGTTTGAAGCTCAATCATTTGCTTCGCATGGATTTGAAGCTAATCCTTCTACATCGCATTGATTTGAAGCTAAATTATGTGTTTCGCATGGAGTTGAAGCCAGCTCGTTTGTTTCGTCTGCATTTGAACGTATATCGCTTATAACGCAATTATCTGAAGATAAATCATTTGCTCCGCATGGATTTGAAGCTAAGCCTTCTACTTCGCATTGATTTGAAGCTAAATCATGTGTATCGCATGCATTTTGAAGCTAACTCCTTTGATTCGTCTGCATTTGAAGCTATATCACTTATATCCCGAGTGTTTGATGCTAAATCATTTGTTTCGCATGGATTTGTAGCCAAACCTTCTACATCGCATTGATTTGAAGCTAAATCATGTGTTTCGCTTGGCTGTGAAGCTAACTCGTTTGTTTCGTCTGCATTTGAAGCTATATCACTTATATCCCAAGTGTTTGAAGATAAATCATTTGATTCGCATGGATTTGAAGCTAGCTTGTTTCTTTCGTCTGCATTTGAAGCTATATCACATATATCGCAAGTGTCTGAAACTAAATCATTTGTGTCGCATGGATTTGAAGCTATCTCGTTTGTTTCGTCTGCATTTGAATCTATATCACTTATATCGCAAGTATCTGAACCTAAATCATTGGTTTCGCATGGATTTGAAGCTAAACCTTCTTACATCGCATAGATTTGAAGCTAAATCATGTGTTTCGCATGTATTTGAATCTAACTCGGTTGTTGCGCATGCAGTTGAATCTAAATAACGTACATCGCAAGTATTTGTAGCTAAACCATTTCTTTGGAATGGATTTGAAGCTAAACCTTCTACATCGCATTGATTTGCAGCTAAATAATGTGTTTCGCATGGATTTGAAGCTAACTCGTTTGTTTGACCTGCAGTTGAATGTATATCACTTATATCGCAAGTATTTGAAGCAAAATCATTTGTTCCGTATCGATTTGAAGCTAAGACTTCTACTTCGCATTGATTTGAAGCTAAATCATGTGTTTCGCTTGGATGTGAAGCTAACTCGTTTGTTTCGTCTGCATTTGAAGTTATATCACCTATATCCCAAATGTTTGAAGCTACGTCATTTGTTTCGCTTGGATTTAAAGCTAATCGTTCTACATCGCATTGATTTAAAGCTAAATCGTGTGTTTGCATGGATTTGAAGCTAACTCGTTTGCTTCCCCTGCATTTGAAGCTATATCACTTATATCGCATGTATCTGATGCTAAGTCATTTGTGTCGCATTGATTTGAATCTAAACCTTCCACATCGCATTGATTTGCAGCTAAATCATGTGTTCCGCATGGATTTGAAGCTAACTCGTTTGTTTCGCATGCAGTTGAAGCTAAATCATGTATATCACAAGTATTTGAAGCGAAACCATTTGATTGGCATGGATTTGAAGCTACGCCTTCTTCTTCGCATTGATTTGAAGCTAAATCATGTGTTTCTGTTGATTTTGAATCTAATTAGTTTGTTTCGCATGCAGTTGAACCTAAATCACGTATAAAACAAGTATTTGATGCTAAACTATTCGTTTCGCATGGATTTGAAGCTAAGCCTTCAACTCCGCATTGATTTGAAGCTAAATCATGTCTTTTTCCTGAATTTTATGCTAACTCGTTTGTTTCGCATGCAGTTGAAGTTACATCATGTATATCACAAGTGTTTGAATCGAAACCATTTGATTTGCATGGATTTGAAGCTAAGCCTTCTACTTCGCATTGATTTGAAGCTGAATAATGTGTTTCGCTTGAATTTGAAGCTAACCCCATTGTTTCACATGCAGTTCAAGCTGAATCACGTATAAAACAGGTTTTTGATGCTAAACTATTCGTTTCGCATCGATTTGAAGCTTAATCATGTGTTTTGCATGGATTTGAAGCTAACTCGTTTGTTTCTCCTGCATTTGAAGCTATATCACTTATATCGCATGTATCTGATGCTAAGTCATTTGTGTCGCATTGATTTGAAGCTAAACCTTCCACATTGCATTGGCTTCAAGCTAAACCTTCTGCATCGCAATGATTTCAAGCTAAATCATGTGATTCGCTTGGATTTGAAGCTACCTCGTTTGTTTCCCCTGCATTTGAAGCTATATCACTTATATCCCAAGTGTTTGAAGCTAAATCATGTGTTTCGCTTGGATTTGAAATCAAACCTTCTACATCGCACTCATTTGAAGCTAAATCATGTGATTCGCTTGGATTTGAAGCTAACTCGTTTGTTTCCCCTGCATTTGAAGCTATATCACTTATATCCCAAGTGTTAGAAGCTAAATCATGTGTTTCGCTTGGATTTGAAGCCAAACCTTCTACATCGCACTCATTTGAAGCTAAATCATGTGTTTCGCTTGGATTGGAAGCTATCTCGTTTGTTTCGTCTGCATTTGAAGCTATAGTACTTATATCCCAAGTGTTTGAAGATAAATCATTTGCTTCGCATGGATTTGAAGCTAGCTTGTTTCTTTCGTCTGCATTTGTAGCTATATCACTTCTATCGCAAGTATCTGGACCTAAATCATTTGTGTCGCATTGATTTGTAGCTAAACCTTCTACATCGCATTGATTTGAAGCTTAATCATGTGTTTCGCATGGTTTTGAAGCTAAACCTTCTACTTTCGCATTGATTTGAAGCTGACTCGTTTGCTTCGTGCGCATTTGAAGCTATATCACTTATATCCCAACTGTTTGAAGATAAATCATTTGATTCGCATGGATTTGAAGCTAGCTTGTTTCTTTCGTCTGCATTTGTAGCTATATCACTTCTATCGCAAGTATCTGGACCTAAATCATTTGTGTCGCATTGATTTGAAGCTAAGCCTTCTACTTCGCATTGATTTGCATCTAAATGATGTGTTTCCCCTGCATTTGAAGCTATATCACTTATATCCCAAGTGTTTGAAGCTAATTCATTTGTTTCGCATGGATTTGAAGTTATGTCGTTTGTTTCGTCTGCATTTGAATCTATATCACTTATATCGCAAGTATTTGAACCTAAATCATTGGTTTCGCATGGATTTGAAGCTAAACCATCTACATCGCATAGATTTGAAGCTAAATCATGTGTTTCGCATGGATTTGCAGCTAACTCGTTCGTTTCGCCAGCATTTGATGCTATATCACTTATATCGTAAGTATCTGAAGCTAAATCATTTGTTTCGCACGGATTTGAAGCTAAACCTTCTACTTCGCATTGATTTTCAGTTTAATCATGTGTTTCGAGTGGATGTGAAGCTAACTTGTTTGTTTCGTCTGTATTTGAAGCTATATCACTTATATCCCAAGTATTTGAAGCTAAATCATTTGTTTCGCATGGATTTGAAGCTAAATCTTCTCCATCGCATGGACTTGAAGCTAACTCGTTTGTTTCGCATGCAGCTGAAGCTATATCACCCATATCCCAAGTGTTTGCAGCTCTATCATTTGTTTCGCATGGATTTGAAGCTAAACCATCTAAATCGCATGAATTTTATGCTAAATCATGTGTTCCGCATGGATTTGAAGCTAACTTGTTTGTTTCGTCTGCACTTGAAGCAATATCACATATATCGCTAGTATCTGAAGCTAAATCATTTGTTTCGCATGGATTTGAAGCTAAACCTTCAACATCGCTTTGATTTGCAGCTATATCATGTGTTTCGCAAGGATTTGCAGCTAACTCGTTCGTTTCGCCTGCATTTGATGCTATATCACTTATATCGCAAGTATCCGAAGCTAAATCACTTGTTTCGCATGGCTTTGAAGCTAAACCTTCTACATCGCATTTATTTTCAGTTTAATCATGTGGTTCGCATGGATTTGAAGCTAACTCGTTTGTTTCGTCTGCATTTGAAGCTATATCACTTATATCCCAAGTGTTTGAAGCTTAATCATTTGTTTCGCATGGATTTGAAGCTAACTCGTTTGTTTGGCCTGCAGTTGAATCTATATCACTTATATCGCAAGTATTTTAAACAAAATCATTTGTTCCGCATCGATATGAAGCTAAGCCTTCTACTTCGAATTGATTTGAAGCTAAATCATTTGTTTCGCTTGGATGTGAAGCTAGCTCGTTTGTTTCGTCTGCATTTGAAGCTATATCACTTATATCCCAAATGTGTGAAGCTACATCATTTGTTTCGCTTGGATTTAAAGCTAAACGATCTACATCGCATTGATTTGAAGCTAAATCATGGGTTTTGCATGCATTTGAAGCTAACTCGTTTGTTTCCCCTGCATTTGAAGCTATATCACTTATATCGCAAGTATCTGACGCTAACTCATTTATTTCGCATGGATTTGAAGCTAACTCGTTTGTTTGGCCTGCAGTGGAATCTATATCACTTATATCGCAAGTATTTGAAGCAAAATAATTTGTTCCGCATCGATTTGAAGCTAAGCCTTCTACTTCGAATTGATTTGAAGCTAAATCATGTGTTTCGCTTGGATGTGAAGCTAACTCGTTTGTTTCGTCTGCATTGAAGCTATATCACTTATATCCCAAGTATTTGAAGCTAAATCATTTGTTTCGCATGGATTTGAAGCTAAACCTTCTACATCGCATGGACTTGAAGCTAACTCGTTTGTTTCGCATGCAGCTGAAGCTATATCACCCATATCCCAAGTGTTTGCAACTCTATCATTTGTTTCGCATGGATTTGAAGCTAAACCATATAAATCGCATGAATTTAAGCTAAATCATTTGTTTCGCATGGACTTGAAGCTAAACCTTCTACATCGCACTCATTTGAAGCTAAATCATGTGTTTCGCTTGGATTGGAAGCTATCTCGTTTGTTTCGTCTGCATTTGAAGCTACATCACTTATATCGCAAGTATCTGAAGCTAAATCACTTGTTTCGCATGGATTTGAATCTAAACCTTCAACATCGCATTGATTTGCAGCTAAATCATGTGTTCCGCATGGATTTGAAGCCAACTCGTTTGTTTCGTCTGCACTTGAAACTATATCACTTATATCGCAAGTATCTGAAGGTATATCATTTGTTTCGCATAGATTTGAAGCTAACTCGTTTGTTTCGTCTGCAATTGAAGCTATATCACTTATATCCCATTGTTTGAAGCTAAATCATTTGTTTCGCATGGACTTGAAGCTAAACCTTCCACACAGCATTGATTTGAGGCTTAATCATGTGTTTTGCATGGTTTTCAGGCTAACTCGTTTATTTCCCCTGCATTTAAAGCTATATCACTCATATCGCAAATAACTGGAGCTAAATCATTGGTTTCGCATGGACTTGAAGCTAAACCTTCTACATCGCACTCATTTGAAGCTAAATCATGTGTTTCGCTTGGATTGGAAGCTATCTCGTTTGTTTCGTCTGCATTTGAAGCTACATCACTTATATCGTAAGTATCTGAAGCTAAATCACTTGTTTCGCATGGATTTGAATCTAAACCTTCAACATCGCATTGATTTGCAGCTAAATCATGTGTTTCGCATGGATTTGAAGCTAACTCGTTTGTTACCCCTGCATTTGAATCTATATCACTTATATCGCAAGTATCTGATGCTAAATCATTTGTTTCGCCTGGATTTGAAGCTAAACCTTCTACTTTCGCATTGATTTGAAGCTGACTCGTTTGCTTCGTGCGCATATGAAGCTATATCACTTATATCCCAACTGTTTGAAGCTAAATCATTTGATTCGCATGGATTTGAAGCTAGCTTGTTTCTTTCGTCTGCATTTGAAGCTATATCACGTATATCGCAAGTATCTGAAGCTAAATCATTTGTGTCGTATGGATTTGGAGCTAAGCCTTCTACTACGCATTGATTTGGAGCTAAATCATGTCTTTTTCCTGAATTTTATGCTAACTCGTTTGTTTCGCATGCAGTTGAAGTTAAATCATGTATATCACAAGTGTTTGAATCGAAACCATTTGATTTGCATGGATTTGAAGCTGAGCCTTCTACTTCGCATTGATTTGAAGCTGAATGATGTGTGTGGCTTGAATTTAAAGCTAACCCCATTGTTTCACATGCAGTTGAAGCTGAATCACGTATAAAACAGGTTTTTGATGCTAAACTATTCGTTTCGCATTGATTTGAAGCTTAATCATGTGTTTTGCATGGATTTGAAGCTAACTCGTTTGTTTCTCCTGCATTTGAAGCTATATCACTTACATCGCATGTATCTGATGCTAAGTCATTTGTGTCGCATGGATTTGAAGCTAAATCTTCTCCATCGCATGGACTTGAAGCTAACTCGTTTGTTTCGCATGCAGCTGAAGCTATATCACCCATATCCCAAGTGTTTGCAGCTCTATCATTTGTTTCGCATGGATTTGAAGCTAAACCATCTAAATCGCATGAATTTTATGCTAAATCATGTGTTCCGCATGAATTTGAAGCTAACTTGTTTGTTTCGTCTGCACTTGAAGCAATATCACATATATCGCTAGTATCTGAAGCTAAATCATTTGTTTCGCATGGATTTGAAGCTAAACCTTCAACATCGCTTTGATCTGCAGCTATATCATGTGTTTCGCAAGGATTTGCAGGTAACTCGTTCGTTTCGCCTGCATTTGATGCTATATCACTTATATCGCAAGTATCCGAAGCTAAATCACTTGTTTCGCATGGCTTTGAAGCTAAACCTTCTACATCGCATTTATTTTCAGTTTAATCATGTGGTTCGCATGGATTTGAAGCTAACTCGTTTGTTTCGTCTGCATTTGAAGCTATATCACTTATATCCCAAGTGTTTGAAGCTAAATCATGTGTTTCGCATGGATTTGAAGCTAACTCGTTTTTTCCGCCTGCAGTAGCATCTATATTACTTATATCGCAAGTGTTTGAAGTTAAATCATTTGTTTTGCATGGATTTGAAGCTATCTCGTTTGTTTCGCCTGCAGTTGAAACTATATCACTTATATCGCAAGCGTTTGAAGGTAAATCAATTGTTTCGCATGGATTTGAAGCTAATCCTTCTACGTCGCATTAATTTGAAGCTAAATCATGTGTTTGGCTTGGATTTGAAGATAACTCGTTCGTTTCGCCTGCATTTGTAGCTATATCATTTATATCGCAAATATTTGAAGCTAAATCATTTGTGCCGCATGGATTTGAAGCTAAACCTTCTACACCGCATTGATTTGAAGCTAAATCATGTGTTTCGCATGGATTTGAAGCTAACTCGTTTGTTTCCCTTGCATTTGAAGCTATATCACTTATATCGCAAGTATTTGAAGCAAAATCATTTGTTTCGCATGGATTTGAAGCTAAACCTTCTACATCTCATTGCTTTGCATCTAAATGATGTTTTTCACAAGGATTTGAACTAACTCGTTGGTTTCACCTGCATTTGAAGCAATAGCAATATATCGCAAGTATCTGAACCTAGATCATTTGTCTCGCATGGATTTAAAGCTAAACCTTCTACATCGCATTCATTTGAAGTTAAATCATGTGATTCGCTTGGATTTAATTCTAGTTCGTTTGTATCGTCTGAATTTGTCGCTATATCACTTATATCGCAAGTATCAGAAGCTAAATCATTTGTTCCGCATGGATATGAATCTAAACCTTCTACGTCGCATTGATTTCAAACTAAATCATGTGTTTTGCATGGATTTGATGCTAACTCGTTTGGTTCCCCTGCATTTGTAGCTATATCACTTATATCGCAAGTATCTGAAGCTAAATCATTTGTTTCGCATGGATTTGAAGCTAAGCGTTCTACTTCGCATGGATTTAAAGCTAAATGATGTGTATCGCACGAATTTTGAAGCTAAGTCGTCTGATTCGTCTGCATTTCAAGCTATATCACTTATATCCCAAGCGTTTGATGATGAATCATTTGTTTCGCATGGATTTGTAGTTAAACCTTCTACATCACATTGATTTGAAGCTAAATCATTTGTTCCGCATGAATTTGTAGCTATACCCTCTACATCGCATTGATTTGAAGCTAAATCATGTGTTTCGTATGGATTTGAAGCTAACTCGTTTGTTTCGCCTGCAGTTGAATCTATATCACGTACATCGCAAGTATTTGAAGCTAAATCATTTGTTCCGCATGGATTTGATGCTAAACCTTCTACATCGCATTGATTTGAAGCTAAATCATGTGTATGGCATGGATTTTGAAGCTAACACGATTGATTCGTCTGAATTTGAATCTATATCACTTATATCCCAAGTTTTTGAAGCTAAATCATTTGTTTCGCATGGAGTTGAAGCTAAACCTTCTACATCGCATTGATTTGAAGCTAAATAATGTTTATCGCTTGTTTATGAAGATAACTCGTTTGTTTCGCCTGCATTTGAAGCTATATCATTTATATCGCAAGTGTCTGAAGCTAAATCATTTGTTCCTCATGAATTTGAAGCTATACCTTCTACATCGCATTGATTTGAAGCTAAATCATGTGTTTCGCATGGATTTGCAGCTAACTCGTTCGTTTCGCCTGCAGTTGAATCTATATCACTTACATCGCAAGTATTTGAAGCTAAATCATTTGTTCTGCATGGATTTGATGCAAAACCTTCTACATCGCATTGATTTGAATTCAACTCATGTGTTTCGCTTGGATTTGAAGCTAAACCTTGTACATCGCATTGATTTGAAGCTAAATCATGTGTATCGCACGGATTTTGAAGCTAACTCGTTTGTTTCGCCTGCAGTTGAATCTATATCACTTACATCGCAAGTGTTTGAAGCTTAATCATTTGTTCCGCATGGATTTGATGCTAAACCTTCTACATCGCATTGATTTGAAGCTAAATCATGTGTTTTGCTTGGATATCCCAAGTATTTGATGCTAAATCATTTGTTTCGCATGGATTTGAAGCTAAACCTTCTACATCGCATTGATTTGAAGCTAAATCATGTGTTTCGCATGGATTTGATGCTAACTCGTTTGTTTCCCCTGCATTTGAAGATATATCAGTTTTATCGCAAGTTTCTGATGCTAAATCATTTGTTTCGCATGGATTTGAAGCTAAACCTTCTACACCGCATTGATTTGAAGCTATATCATGTGATTCGCTTGGATTTAATTCTGGTTCGTTTGTATCGTCTGAATTTGACACTATATCACTTATATCGCAAGTATCTAAAGCTAAATCATTGGTTTCGCATGGATTTGAAGCTAAACCTACTACATCGCATTGATTCGAAGCTAAATCATTTGTTTCGCTTAGATTTGAAGCTAACTCGTTTGTTTCGTCTGTATTTGAAGATATATCACTTATATCGCAAATATCCGAACCGAAATAATTTGTTTCTTATGGATTTGAATCTAAGCCTTCTACCTCGCATTGATTTGAAGCTAAATCATTTGTTTCGCTTCGATTTTTGAATGTATACTATCTACATTACATTGATTTGCAGGTAATTCATGTGTTCCACATGGATTTGAAGCTAACTCGTTTGTTTCGTCTGCATTTGAAGCATTGTCACTTATATCCCAAGTGTTTGAAGCTAAATCATTTGTTTCGCATGGATTTGAAGCTAAACCTTCTACATCCCATTGATTTAAAGCTAAATCATGTGATTCACTTGGATTGGAAGCTAACTCGTTTATTTCGTCTGCATTTGAAGTTGTATCACTTATATCGCAAGTATCTGAAGCTAAATCATTTGTGCCTCATGGATTTGAAGCTAAAGCTTCTACATCGCATTGATTTGCAGCTAAATCATGTGTTTCACATGGATTTGAAGCTAACTCGTTTGATTTGTCTGTATTTAAAGCTATATCACTTATATCCCAATTGTTTGAAGCTAAATCATGTGTTTCGCCTGTATTTGAAGCTAGCTCGTTTGTTTCGTCTGCATTGGAAGCTATATCACTTATATCGCAAGTGTTTGAAGCTCAATAATTTGTCTGGCATGGATTTCAAGCTAATCCTTCTACATCGCATTGATTTGAAGCTAAATCACGTGTTCAGCTTGGATTTGAAGCTAAACCTTCTACATTGCATTGATTTGACACTAAATCATGTGATTCGCTTGGATTTGTATCTAACTCGTTTCTTTCGTCTGCATTTGAAGCTATATCACTTATATCGCAAGTATCTGAACCTAAATCATTTGTTTCTCATGGATTTCAAGATAAGCCTTCTACCTCGCTTTGATTTGAAGCTAAGTCATTTGCGTCGCATGGATTTGAAGCTAAACCTTCTACATAACATTGATTTGACGCTTAATCATGTGTTTTGCATGGATTTGAAGCTAACTCGTTTGTTTCGTCTGCATTTGGAGCATTGTCACTTATATCCCAAGTGTTTGAAGCTAAATCATTTGTTTCGCATGGATTTGAAGCTAAACCTTCTACATCACATTGATTTAAAGCTAAATCATGTGATTCGCTTGGATTGGAAGCTAACTCGTTTATTTCGTCTGCATTTGAAGTTGTATCACTTATATCGCAAGTATCTGAAGCTAAATCATTTGTGCCTCATGGATTTGAAGCTAAAGCTTCTACATCGCATTGATTTGCAGCTAAATCATGTGTTTCACATGGATTTGAAGCTAACTCGTTTGATTTGTCTGCATTTAAAGCTATATCACTTATATCCCAATTGTTTGAAGCTAAATCATGTGTTTCGCTTGTATTTGAAGCTAACTCGTTTGTTTCCCCTGCATTTGAAGCTATATCACTTATATCGCAAGTATCTGATGCTAAATCATTTTTTTCGCATGGATATGAAGCTAAACCTTCTAAATCGCATTGATTTGAAGCTAATTCATGTGTTTCGCATGGATTTGAAGCTAATTGCTTCGTTTCGACTGCAATTGAATCTGTATCACTTATATCGCAAGTATCTGATGCTAAATCATTTGTTTCGCATGGATTTGAAGCTAAACATTCTACATCGCTTTGATTTGCAGCTCAATCATGTGTTTCGCATGGATTTGAAGCTAACTCGTTTGTTTCCCCTGCATTTGAAGCTATATCACTTATATCGCAAGTATCTGATGCTAAATCATTTTTTTCGCATGGATATGAAGCTAAACCTTCTAAATCGCATTGATTTGAAGCTAATTCATGTGTTTCGCATGGATTTGAAGCTAATTGCTTCGTTTCGACTGCAATTGAATCTGTATCACTTATATCCCAAGTGTTTGAAGCTAAATCATTTGTTACGCATGGATTTGAAGCTAAACATTCTACATCGCTTTCATTTGCAGCTAAATCATGTGTTTCGCATGGATTTGGAGCTAACTCGTTAGTTTCGCCTGCATTTGAAGCTATATCATTTATATCGCAAGTATTTGAAGCTAAATCATTTGTGTCGCATGGATTTGAAGCTAAACCTTCTACATCGCATTGATTTGCAGCCAAGTCATGTATTTCGTATGGATTTGAAGCTAACTCGTTCGTTTCGCCTGCATTTGATGCTATATCACTTATATCGCAAGTATGTGAATCTAAATCATTTGTAACGCATGGATTTGAAGCTGAACCTTCTACATCGCATTGATTTGAAGCTTAATCGTGTGATTCGCTTGGACTTGAAGATAACTCGTTTGTTAAGCCTGCATTTGAAGCTACAATATTTATATCGCAAGTATATGAAGCTAAATCATTTGTGTCGCCTGGATTTGAAGCTATACCTTCTACATCGCTTTGATTTGAAGCTGAATCATGTGTTTCGCATGGATTTGGAGCTAAACCTTCTACATCGCATTGACTTGCAGCGAAGTCATGCATTTCGCATGGATTTGAATCTAACTCGTTAGTTTCGCCTGCATTTGAAGCTATATCAATATATCGCAAGTATCTGAACCTAAATCATTTGTTTCGCATGGATTTGGAGCTAAGCCTTCTACTTCGTATCGATTTGAAGCTAAATGATATGTATCGCATGGATTTTGAACCTACCCCGTTTGATTCGTCTGCATTTGCAGCTATATCACTTATACCCCAAGTGTTTGAAGCTAAATCATTTGTGTCGCATGGATTTGAATCTAAACCTTCTACATCGCATTGATTTGAAGCTCAATCGTGTGATTCGCTTGGACTTGAAGCTAACTCGTTTGTTTCGCCTGCATTTGAAGCTACAAAATTTATATCGCAAGTATATGAAGCTAAATCATTTGTGTCGCATGGATTTGAAGCTAAACCTTCTACATTGCATTGATTTGCAGCTAAATCATGTGTTTCGCATGGATTTGGAGCTAAACCTTCTACATCGCATTGACTTGCAGCCAAGTCATGTATTTCGCATGGATTTGAAGCTAACTCGTTCGTTTCGCCTGCATTTGATGCTATATCACTTATATCGCAAGTATCTGAAGCTAAATCATTTGTTACGCATGGATTTGAAGCTAAACCTTCTACATCGCATTGATTTGCAGCTAAATCATGTGTTTCGCATGGATTTGGAGCTAACTCGTTAGTTTCGCCTGCACTTGAAGCTATATCACTTATATCGCAAGTATCTGATGCTAAATCATTTGTTTCGCATGGATTTGAAGCTAAATCTTCTACTTTCGCATTGATTTGAAGCTGAATCGTTTGTTTCGTCAGCATTTGAAGCTATATCACTTACATCCCAACTGTTTGAAGCTAAATCATTTGTTTCGCATGGATTTGAAGCTCACTCGTTCGTTTCGCCTGCATTAGAAGCTGTATCACTTATATGGCAAGTATCTGAAGCTAAATCATTTGTGTTGCATGGATTTGAAGCTAAACCTTCCACATAACATTGATTTGAATCTAAATCATCTGTTTCGTATGGAGTTGAAGCTAGCTCGTTTGTTTCGTCTGCATTTGAAGTTAAATAACATATATCGCAAGTATCTGAAGCTAAATCATTTGTTTCGCATGGATTTGATGCTAAACATTCTACATCGCATTTATTTGAAACGAATTCGGTGTTTGTATCTTCATATCAATGCGATGTAGAAGGTTTAGCTTCAAATCCATGCGAAAAAAATGATTTAGCATCAGATACTTGCGATATAAGTGATATAGCTTCAAGTGCAGGCGAAACTAACGAATTAGCTATAAATCCATGCGAAACACATGCTTTAGCTGCAAATCAATGCGATGTAGAAGTTTTAGCTTCAAATCCATGCGTAACAAATGATTTAGCTTCAGATACTTTCGATATAAGTGATATAGTTTCAAGTGCAAACGAAACAAACGAGTTAGCTTCAAGTCCATGCGAAACACATGATTTAGCTGCAAATCAATGCGATGTTGAAGGTTTAGCTTCAAATCCATGCGAAACAAATGATTTAGCTTTAGATACTTGCGATATAAGTGATATAGCTTCAAATGCAGGGGAAACAAACGAGTTAGCTTCAAATCCATGCGGAACAACTGATTTAGCTTCAAACAGTTGGGATATAAGTGATATAGCTTCAAATGCGGACGAAACAAACGAGTTAGCTTCAAATCAATGCGAAAGTAGTAGGTTTAGCTTCAAATCCGTGCGAAAAAAAGATTTAGCATACGATACTTGCGACATAAGGGATATAGTTTCAAATTCAGGGGATACGAACGAGTTAGCTTCAAATCCATGCAACCGAAAGGATTTAGCTTCAGATACTTGCGATATAAGTGATATAGCTTCAAATGCAGGGGAAACGAACGAGTTAGCTTCAAATCCATGCGAAACAAATGATTTAGCTTCAAACAGTAGGGATATAAGTGATATAGCTTCAAATGCCGGGGAAACAAACGAGTTAGCTTCAAATCCATGCGAAAGACATGATTTAGCTTCAAATCGATGCGAAGTAGAAGGCTTAGCTTCAAATCCATGCGAAACACATGATTTAGCAGCAAATCAATGCGACGTAGAAGGTTTAGCTACAAATCCATGCGAAACAAATGATTTAGCTTCAAGCAATTGGGATATAAGTGATATAGCTTCAAATGCAGACGAATCAAACGGGGTAGCTTCAAAATCCATGAGATACACATCATTTAGCTTTAAATCCATGCGAAGTAGAAGGCTTAGGTTCAAATCCATGCGAAACAAGTGATTTAGCTTTAGATACTTGCGATATAAGTGATAAAGCTTCAAAAGCTGGGGATACAAACGAGTTAGCTTCATATCCAAGCGAAACACTTGATTTAGTTTCAAATCAATGCGTTGTAGCTGGTTTAGCTTCAAATCCATGCGAAACACATGATTTAGCTTCAAATCAATGCGATGTAGAAGGTTTAGCTTCAAATCCAAGCGAAACAAATGATTTACCTACAAACACTTGGGATATAAGTGATATAGCCGGAAATGCAGACGAATCAAACGGGGTAGCTTCAAAATCCATGCGATACATATCATTTAACTTCAAATCGATACGAAGTAGAAGGCTTAGCTTCAAATCCATGCGAAACAAATGATTTAGGTTCAGATACTTGCGATACATTGATATTGCTTCAAATGCAGACGACTCAAACGAGTTAGCTTCAAAATCCATGCGATACACATCATTTAGCTTTAAATCCATGCGAAGTAGAAGGCTTAGGGTCAAATCCATGCGAAACAAATGATTTAACATCAGATACTTGCGATATATGTGATATAGCTTCAAATGCAGACGAAACAAACGAGTTAGCTTCAAATCCATGCGAAACACATGATTTAGCTGCAAATCGATGCGAAGTAGAAGGATTAGCTTCAAATCCATGCGAAGCAAATGATTGAGCTTCAAACACTTGGGACATAAGTGATATAGCTTCAAATGCAGACGACTCAAACGAGTTAGCTTCAAAATCCATGCGATACATATCATTTTGCTTCAAATCTATTCGAAGTAGAAGGCTTAGCCTCAAATCCATGCGAAACAAATGATTTAGCTTCAAACACTTGGGATAGGAGTGATATAGCTTCAAATTCAGGCGGAACAAACGAGTTAGCTCCAAATCCATGCGAAACACATGATTTAGCTGCAAATCAATGCGATCTAGAAGGTTTAGCTTCAAATCCGTGCGAAACAAATGATTTAGCATCAGACACTTGCGATATATGTGATATAGCTTCAAATGCAGGGGAAACAAACGAGTTAGCTTCAAGTCCATGCGATGTAGAAGTTTTAGGTTCAAATCCATGCGAAACAAATGATTTAGCTTCAAACACTTGGGATATAAGTGATATAGCTTCAAATGCAGACGAAACAAACGAGTTAGCTTCAAATCCATGCGAAACACATGAATTAGCTTCAAATCAATGCGATGTAGAAAGTTTAGCTTCAAATCCATGCGAAAAAAATGATTTAGCATCAGATACTTGCGATATAAGTGATATAGTTTCAAATGCAGACGAAACAAACGAGTTAGCTTCAAATCCATGCCAAACACATGAATTAGCTTCAAATCAATGCGATGTAGAAAGTTTAGCTTCAAATCCATGCGACAAAAATGATTTAGCATCAGATATTTGCGATATAAGTGATATAGTTTCAAATGCAGACAAAACAAACGAGTTAGCTTCAAATCCATGAGAAACACATGATTTAGCTGCAAATCAATGCGATGTTGAAGGTTTAGCAACAAATTCATGCGGAACAAATGATTTAGCTTCAGATACTTGCGATATAAATGATATAGTTTCAAATGCAGGGGAAACAAACGAGCTAGCTTCAAAAACTTGGGATATAAGTGATATAGTTACAAATGCAGACGAAACAAACGAGTTAGCTTCAAATCCATGAGAAACACATGATTTAGCTGCAAATCAATGCGATGTTGAAGGTTTAGCTGCAAATTCATGCAGAACAAATGATTTCGCTTCAGATACTTGCGATATAAATGATATAACTTCAAATGCAGGCGAAACAAACGAGTTAGCTTCTAATCCATGCGAAACACATGATTTAGCTGCAAATCAATGCGATGTTAAAGGTTTAGCAGCAAATTCATGCGGAACAAATGATTTAGCTTCAGATACTTGCGATATAAATGATATAACTTCAAATGCAGGCGAAACAAACGAGTTAGCTTCTAATCCATTCGAAACTCATGATTTAGCTTCAAATCAGTGCGAACCAGATGTCTTAGATTCAAATCCATGCGAAACAAATGATTTAGCTTCAGATAATTGCGATATAAGCGATATAGCATCAAATGCAGACGAATCAAACGAGTTAGCTTCAAGTCCATGCGAAACACATGATTTAGCTGCAAATCAATGCGATGTAGAAGGTTTAGCTTCAAATCCATGCTAAACAAATGATTTACCTTCAGATACTTGCGATATAAGTGATATAGTTTCAAGTGCAGCCGAAACAAACTAGTTAGCTTCAAATCCATGCGAAACACATGAATTAGCTTCAAATCAATGCGATGTAGAAGGTTTAGCTTGAAATCCATGCGAAAAAAATGATTTAGCATCAGATACTTGCGATATAAGTGAAATAGTTTCAAATGCAGACGAAACAAACGTGTTAGCTTCAAATCCATGCGAAACACATGATTTAGCTGCAAATCAATGCGATGTTGAAGGTTTAGCTGCAAATTCATGCGAAACAAATGATTTAGCTTCAGATATTTGCGATATAAGTGATATAGCCTCAAATGCAGGGGAAACAAACGAGTTAGCTTCCAATCCATGGGAAAAACGTGAATTAGCTTCAAATCAATGCGATGTAGAAGGTTTAGCTTCAAATCCATGCGAAGAAAATGATTTAGCATCAGATACTTGCGATATAAGTGATATAGTTTCAAATGGAGACGAAACAAACGAGTTAGCTTCAAATCCATGCGAAACACATGAATTAGCTTCAAATCAATGCGATGTAGAAAGTTTAGCTTCAAATCCATGCGAAAAAAATGATTTAGCATCAGATACTTGCGATATAAGTGATATAGTTTCAAATGCAGACGAAACAAACGAGTTAGCTTCAAATCCATGCGAAACTCATGATTTAGCTTCAAATCAATGCGAACTAGATGTCTTAGCTGCAAATTCATGCGAAACAAATGATTTAGCTTCAGATACTTGCGATATAAGTGATATAGCCTCAAATGCAGGGGAAACAAATGAGTTAGCTTCCAATCCATGCGAAACACATGAATTAGCTTCAAATCAATGCGGTGTAGAAGGTTTAGCTTCAAATCCATGCGAAAAAAATGATTTAGCATCAGATACTTGCGATATAAGTGATATAGTTTCAAATGCAGACGAAACAAACGAGTTAGCTTCAAATCCATGCGAAACACATGATTTAGCTGCAAATTAATGCGATGTTCAAGGTTTAGCTGCAAATTCATGCGAAACAAATGATTTAGCTTCAAATACTTGCGATATAAGTGATATAGCCTCAAATGCAGGGGAAACAAATGAGTTAGCTTCCAATCCATGCGAAACACATGAATTAGCTTCAAATCAATGCGGTGTAGAAGGTTTAGCTTCAAATCCATGCGAAAAAAATGATTTAGCATCAGATACTTGCGATATAAGTGAAATAGTTTCAAATGCAGACGAAACAAACGTGTTAGCTTCAAATCCATGCGAAACACATGATTCAGCTGCAAATCAATGCGATGTTGAAGGTTTAGCTGCAAATTCATGCGGAACAAATGATTTAGCTTCAGATACATGCGATATAAATGATATAACTTCAAATGCAGGCGAAACAAACGAGTTAGCTTCTAATCCATGCGAAACTCATGATTTAGCTTCAAATAAATGCGAACTAGATGTCTTAGCTTCAAATCCATTCGAAACAAATGATTTACCTTCAGATACTTGCGATATAAGTGATATAGATTCAAATGCAGACGAAACAACCGAGATAGCTTCAAATCCTTGCGAAACACATGATTTAGCTGCAAATCAATGCGATTTAGAAGGTTTTGCTTCAAATCCATGCGAAACAAATGATTTAGCTTCAGATACTTGCGATGTATGTGATATAGCTTCAAATGCAGACGAAACAAACGAGCTAGCTTCAACTCCATACGAAACAGATGATTTAGATTCAAATCAATGTTATGTGGAAGGTTTAGCATCAAATCCATGCAACACAAATGATTTAGAAGGTTTTGCTTCAAATCCATGCGAAACAAATGATTTACCTTCAGATACTTGCGATATAAGTGATATAGATTCAAGTGCAGACGAAACAAACTAGTTAGCTTCAAATCCATGCGAATCACATGATTTAGCATCAGATACTTGCGATATAAGTGATATAGTTTCAAATGCAGACGAAACAACCGAGATAGCTTCAAATCCTTGCGAAACACATGATTTAGCTGCAAATCAATGCGATTTAGAAGGTTTTGCTTCAAATCCATGCGAAACAAATGATTTACCTTCAGATACTTGCGATATAAGTGATATAGCCTCAAATGCAGGGGAAACAAACGAGTTAGCTTCCAATCCATGCGAAACACATGAATTAGCTTCAAATCAATGCGATGTAGAAGGTTTAGCTTCAAATCCATGCGAAAAAAATGATTTAGCATCAGATACTTGCGATATAAGTGATATAGTTTCAAATGCAGACGAAACAAACGAGTTAGCTTCAAATCCATGCGAAACACATGATTTAGCTGCAAATCAATGCGATGTACAAGGTTTAGCTGCAAATTCATGCGAACTCAAATGATTTAGCTTCAGATACTTGCGATATAAGTGATATAGCCTCAAATGCAGGGGAAATAAACGAGTTAGCTTCCAATCCATGCGAAACACATGAATTAGCTTCAAATCAATGCGATGTAGAAAGTTTAGCTTCAAATCCATGCGAAAAAAATGATTTAGCATCAGATACTTGCGATATAAGTGATATAGTTTCAAATGCAGACGAAACAAACGAGTTAGCTTCAAATCCATGCGAAACACATGATTTAGCTGCAAATTAATGCGATGTTCAAGGTTTAGCTGCAAATTCATGCGAAACAAATGATTTAGCTTCAGATAGTTGCGATATAAGTGATATAGCCTCAAATGCAGGGGAAACAAACGAGTTAGCTTCCAATCCATGCGAAGCACATGATTTAGCTTCAAATCAATTCGAACTAGATGTCTTAGCTTCAAATCCATGCGAAACAAATGATTTAGCTTCAGATACTTGCGGTATAAGCGATATAGCATCAAATGCAGACGAAACAAACTAGTTAGCTTCAAATCCATGCAAAACACATGATTAAGCTTCAAATCAGTGCTATGTAGAAGGTTTAGCATCAAATTCATGCGACACAAATGATTTAGCTTCAGATACTTGCGATATAAGTGACATAGCTTCAAATGCAGGGGAAACAAACGAGCTAGCTTCAAAAACTTGGGATATAAGTGATATAGCTTCAAATGCAGACGAAACAACCGAGATAGCTTCAAATCCCTGCGAAACACATGATTTAGCTGCAAATCAATGCGATTTAGAAGGTTTTGCTTCAAATCCATGCGAAACAAATGATTTACCTTCAGATACTTGCGATATAAGTGATATAGTTTCAAGTGCAGACGAAACAAACTAGTTAGCTTCAAATCCATGCAAAACACATGATTAAGCTTCAAATCAATGCGATGTTGAAGGTTTAGCTGCAAATTCATGCGGAACAAATGATTTAGCTTCAGATACATGCGATATAAATGATATAACTTCAAATGCAGGCGATACAAACGAGTTAGCTTCTAATCCATGCGAAACTCATGATTTAGCTTCAAATAAATGCGAACTAGATGTCTTAGCTTCAAATCCATTCGAAACAAATGATTTACCTTCAGATACTTGCGATATAAGTGATATAGATTCAAATGCAGACGAAACAACCGAGATAGCTTCAAATCCTTGCGAAACACATGATTTAGCTGCAAATCAATGCGATTTAGAAGGTTTTGCTTCAAATCCATGCGAAACAAATGATTTAGCTTCAGATACTTGCGATGTATGTGATATAGCTTCAAATGCAGACGAAACAAACGAGCTAGCTTCAACTCCATACGAAACAGATGATTTAGATTCAAATCAATGTTATGTGGAAGGTTTAGCTTCAAATCCATGCAACACAAATGATTTAGAAGGTTTTGCTTCAAATCCATGCGAAACAAATGATTTACCTTCAGATACTTGCGATATAAGTGATATAGATTCAAGTGCAGACGAAACAAACTAGTTAGCTTCAAATCCATGCGAATCACATGATTTAGCATCAGATACTTGCGATATAAGTGATATAGTTTCAAATGCAGACGAAACAACCGAGATAGCTTCAAATCCTTGCGAAACACATGATTTAGCTGCAAATCAATGCGATTTAGAAGGTTTTGCTTCAAATCCATGCGAAACAAATGATTTACCTTCAGATACTTGCGATATAAGTGATATAGCCTCAAATGCAGGGGAAACAAACGAGTTAGCTTCCAATCCATGCGAAACACATGAATTAGCTTCAAATCAATGCGATGTAGAAGGTTTAGCTTCAAATCCATGCGAAAAAATGATTTAGCATCAGATACTTGCGATATAAGTGATATAGTTTCAAATGCAGACGAAACAAACGAGTTAGCTTCAAATCCATGCGAAACACATGATTTAGCTGCAAATCAATGCGATGTACAAGGTTTAGCTGCAAATTCATGCGAACTCAAATGATTTAGCTTCAGATACTTGCGATATAAGTGATATAGCCTCAAATGCAGGGGAAATAAACGAGTTAGCTTCCAATCCATGCGAAACACATGAATTAGCTTCAAATCAATGCGATGTAGAAAGTTTAGCTTCAAATCCATGCGAAAAAAATGATTTAGCATCAGATACTTGCGATATAAGTGATATAGTTTCAAATGCAGACGAAACAAACGAGTTAGCTTCAAATCCATGCGAAACACATGATTTAGCTGCAAATTAATGCGATGTTCAAGGTTTAGCTGCAAATTCATGCGAAACAAATGATTTAGCTTCAGATACTTGCGATATAAGTGATATAGCCTCAAATGCAGGGGAAACAAACGAGTTAGCTTCCAATCCATGCGAAGCACATGATTTAGCTTCAAATCAATTCGAACTAGATGTCTTAGCTTCAAATCCATGCGAAACAAATGATTTAGCTTCAGATACTTGCGGTATAAGCGATATAGCATCAAATGCAGACGAAACAAACTAGTTAGCTTCAAATCCATGCAAAACACATGATTAAGCTTCAAATCAGTGCTATGTAGAAGGTTTAGCATCAAATTCATGCGACACAAATGATTTAGCTTCAGATACTTGCGATATAAGTGACATAGCTTCAAATGCAGGGGAAACAAACGAGCTAGCTTCAAAAACTTGGGACATAAGTGATATAGCTTCAAATGCAGACGAAACAACCGAGATAGCTTCAAATCCCTGCGAAACACATGATTTAGCTGCAAATTAATGCGATGTTCAAGGTTTAGCTGCAAATTCATGCGAAACAAATGATTTAGCTTCAGATACTTGCGATATAAGTGATATAGCCTCAAATGCAGGGGAAACAAACGAGTTAGCTTCCAATCCATGCGAAGCACATGATTTAGCTTCAAATCAATTCGAACTAGATGTCTTAGCTTCAAATCCATGCGAAACAAATGATTTAGCTTCAGATACTTGCGGTATAAGCGATATAGCATCAAATGCAGACGAAACAAACTAGTTAGCTTCAAATCCATGCAAAACACATGATTAAGCTTCAAATCAGTGCTATGTAGAAGGTTTAGCATCAAATTCATGCGACACAAATGATTTAGCTTCAGATACTTGCGATATAAGTGATATAGCCTCAAATGCAGGGGAAATAAACGAGTTAGCTTCCAATCCATGCGAAACACATGAATTAGCTTCAAATCAATGCGATGTAGAAAGTTTAGCTTCAAATCCATGCGAAAAAAATGATTTAGCATCAGATACTTGCGATATAAGTGATATAGTTTCAAATGCAGACGAAACAAACGAGTTAGCTTCAAATCCATGCGAAACACATGATTTAGCTGCAAATTAATGCGATGTTCAAGGTTTAGCTGCAAATTCATGCGAAACAAATGATTTAGCTTCAGATACTTGCGATATAAGTGATATAGCCTCAAATGCAGGGGAAACAAACGAGTTAGCTTCCAATCCATGCGAAGCACATGATTTAGCTTCAAATCAATTCGAACTAGATGTCTTAGCTTCAAATCCATGCGAAACAAATGATTTAGCTTCAGATACTTGCGGTATAAGCGATATAGCATCAAATGCAGACGAAACAAACTAGTTAGCTTCAAATCCATGCAAAACACATGATTAAGCTTCAAATCAGTGCTATGTAGAAGGTTTAGCATCAAATTCATGCGACACAAATGATTTAGCTTCAGATACTTGCGATATAAGTGACATAGCTTCAAATGCAGGGGAAACAAACGAGCTAGCTTCAAAAACTTGGGATATAAGTGATATAGCTTCAAATGCAGACGAAACAACCGAGATAGCTTCAAATCCCTGCGAAACACATGATTTAGCTGCAAATCAATGCGATTTAGAAGGTTTTGCTTCAAATCCATGCGAAACAAATGATTTACCTTCAGATACTTGCGATATAAGTGATATAGTTTCAAGTGCAGACGAAACAAACTAGTTAGCTTCAAATCCATGCAAAACACATGATTAAGCTTCAAATCAGTGCTATGTAGAAGGTTTAGCTTCAAATTCATGCGACACAAATGATTTACCTTCAGATACTTGCGATATAGGTGATATAGATTCAAGTGCAGACGAAACAAACGAGTTAGCTTCAAATCCATGCGAAACACATGATTTAGCTGCAAATCAATGCGATGTTCAAGGTTTAGCTGCAAATTCATGCGAACTCAAATGATTTAGCTTCAGATACTTGCGATATAAGTGATATAGCCTCAAATGCAGGAGAAATAAACGAGTTAGCTTCCAATCCATGCGAAACACATGAATTAGCTCCAAATCAATGCGATGTAGAAGGTTTAGCTTCAAATCCATGCGAAAAAAATGATTTAGCATCAGATACTTGCGATATAAGTGATATAGTTTCAAATGCAGGCGAAACAAACGAGTTAGCTTCTAATCCATGCGAAACTCATGATTTAGCTTCAAATCAATGCGAACTAGATGTCTTAGCTTCAAATCCGTGCGAAGCAAATGATTTAGCTTCAGATACTTGCGATATAAGTGATATAGATTCAAGTGCAGACGAAACAAACGAGTTAGCTTCAAATCCATGCGAAACAAATGATTTAGCTTCAGATACTTGCGGTATAAGCGATATAGCATCAAATGCAGACGAATCAAACGTGTTAGCTTCAAGTCCATGCGAAATACATGATTTAGCTGCAAATCAAAGCGATGTAGAAGGTTTAGCTTCAAATCCATGCGAAACAAATGATTTACCTTCAGATACTTGCGATATAAGTGATATAGTTTCAAATGCAGACGAAACAAACGAGCTAGCTTCAAAAACTTGGGATATAAGTGATATAGCTTCAAATGCAGACGATACAACCGAGATAGCTTCAAATCCTTGCGAAACAAATGAATTAGCTTCAAATCAATGCGATGTAGAAGGTTTAGCTTCAAATCCATGCGAAAAAAATGATTTAGCATCAGATACTTGCGATATAAGTGATATAGTTTCAAATACAGACGAAACAAACGAGTTAGCTTCCAATCCATGCGAAACACATGAATTAGCTTCAAATCAATGCGATGTAGAAGGTTTAGCTTCAAATCCATGCGAAAAAAATGATTTAGCATCAGATACTTGCGATATAAGTGATATAGTTTCAAATGCAGACGAAACAAACTAGTTAGCTTCAAATCCATGCAAAACACATGATTAAGCTTCAAATCAGTGCTATGTAGAAGGTTTAGCTGCAAATTCATGCGAAACAAATGATTTAGCTTCAGATACTTGCGATATAAGTGATATAGCCTCAAATGCAGGGGAAACAAACGAGTTAGCTTCCAATCCATGCGAAACACATGAATTAGCTTCAAATCAATGCGATGTAGAAGGTTTAGCTTCAAATCCATGCGAAAAAAATGATTTAGCATCAGATACTTGCGATATAAGTGATATAGTTTCAAATGCAGACGAAATAAACGAGTTAGCTTCAAATCCATGCGAAACACATGATTTAGCTGCAAATCAATGCGATGTTCAAGGTTTAGCTGCAAATTCATGCGAACTCAAATGATTTAGCTTCAGATACTTGCGATATAAGTGATATAGCCTCAAATGCAGGGGAAATAAACGAGTTAGCTTCCAATCCATGCGAAACACATGAATTAGCTCCAAATCAATGCGATGTAGAAGGTTTAGCTTCAAATCCATGCGAAAAAAATGATTTAGCATCAGATACTTGCGATATAAGTGATATAGTTTCAAACGCAGGCGAAACAAACGAGTTAGCTTCTAATCCATGCGAAACTCATGATTTAGCTTCAAATCAATGCGAACTAGATGTCTTAGCTTCAAATCCATGCGAAACAAATGATTTAGCTTCAGATACTTGCGATATAAGTGATATAGATTCAAGTGCAGACGAAACAAACGAGTTAGCTTCAAATCCATGCGAAACAAATGATTTAGCTTCAGATACTTGCGGTATAAGCGATATAGCATCAAGTGCAGACGAATCAAACGTGTTAGCTTCAAGTCCATGCGAAATACATGATTTAGCTGCAAATCAAAGCGATGTAGAAGGTTTAGCTTCAAATCCATGCGAAACAAATGATTTACCTTCAGATACTTGCGATATAAGTGATATAGTTTCAAATGCAGACGAAACAAACGAGCTAGCTTCAAAAACTTGGGATATAAGTGATATAGCTTCAAATGCAGACGATACAACCGAGATAGCTTCAAATCCTTGCGAAACACATGATTTAGCTGCAAATCAATGCGATTTAGAAGGTTTTGCTTCAAATCCATGCGAAACAAATGATTTACCTTCAGATACTTGCGATATAAGTGATATATCCTCAAATGCAGGGGAAACAAACGAGTTAGCTTCCAATCCATGCGAAACACATGAATTAGCTTCAAATCAATGCGATGTAGAAGGTTTAGCTTCAAATCCATGCGAAAAAAATGATTTAGCATCAGATACTTGCGATATAAGTGATATAGTTTCAAATACAGACGAAACAAACGAGTTAGCTTCAAATCCATGCGAAACACATGATTTAGCTGCAAATCAATGCGATGTTCAAGGTTTAGCTGCAAATTCATGCGAACTCAAATGATTTAGCTTCAGATACTTGCGATATAAGTGATATAGCCTCAAATGCAGGGGAAATAAACGAGTTAGCTTCCAATCCATGCGAAACACATGAATTAGCTCCAAATCAATGCGATGTAGAAGGTTTAGCTTCAAATCCATGCGAAAAAAATGATTTAGCATCAGATACTTGCGATATAAGTGATATAGTTTCAAATGCAGGCGAAACAAACGAGTTAGCTTCTAATCCATGCGAAACTCATGATTTAGCTTCAAATCAATGCGAACTAGATGTCTTAGCTTCAGATCCATGCGAAACAAATGATTTAGCTTCAGATACTTGCGATATAAGTGATATAGATTCAAGTGCAGACGAAACAAACGAGTTAGCTTCAAATCCATGCGAAACAAATGATTTAGCTTCAGATACTTGCGGTATAAGCGATATAGCATCAAATGCAGACGAATCAAACGTGTTAGCTTCAAGTCCATGCGAAATACATGATTTAGCTGCAAATCAAAGCGATGTAGAAGGTTTAGCTTCAAATCCATGCGAAACAAATGATTTACCTTCAGATACTTGCGATATAAGTGATATAGTTTCAAATGCAGACGAAACAAACGAGCTAGCTTCAAAAACTTGGGATATAAGTGATATAGCTTCAAATGCAGACGATACAACCGAGATAGCTTCAAATCCTTGCGAAACACATGATTTAGCTGCAAATCAATGCGATTTAGAAGGTTTTGCTTCAAATCCATGCGAAACAAATGATTTACCTTCAGATACTTGCGATATAAGTGATATAGATTCAAGTGCAGACGAAACAAACTAGTTAGCTTCAAATCCATGCGAATCACATGATTTAGCTGCAAATCAATGCGATGTTGAAGGTTTAGCTGCAAATTCATGCGAAACAAATGATTTAGCTTCAGATACTTGCGATATAAGTGATATATCCTCAAATGCAGGGGAAACAAACGAGTTAGCTTCCAATCCATGCGAAACACATGAATTAGCTTCAAATCAATGCGATGTAGAAGGTTTAGCTTCAAATCCATGCGAAAAAAATGATTTAGCATCAGATACTTGCGATATAAGTGATATAGTTTCAAATGCAGACGAAACAAACGAGTTAGCTTCAAATCCATGCGAAAAACATGATTTAGCTGCAAATCAATGCGATGTTCAAGGTTTAGCTGCAAATTCATGCGAAACAAATGATTTAGCTTCAGATACTTGCGATATAAGTGATATAGCCTCGAATGCAGGGGAAACAAACGAGTTAGCTTCCAATCCATGCGAAACACATGAATTAGCTTCAAATCAATGCGATGTAGATGGTTTAGCTTCAAATCGATGCGAAAAAAATGATTTAGCATCAGATACTTGCGATATAAGTGATATAGTTTCAAATGCAGACGAAACAAACGAGTTAGCTTCAAATCCATGCGAAACACATGATTTAGCTGCAAATCAATGCGATGTTGAAGGTTTAGCTGCAAATTCATGCGGAACAAATGATTTAGCTTCAGGTACTTGCGATATAAATGATATAACTTCAAATGCAGGCGAAACAAACAAGTTAGCTTCTAATCCATGCGAAACTCATGATTTAGCTTCAAATCCCTGCGAAAAACATGATTTAGCTGCAAATCAATGCGATTTAGAAGGTTTTGCTTCAAATCCATGCGAAACAAATGATTTACCTTCAGATACTTTCGATATAAGTGATATAGTTTCAAATGCAGACGAAACAAACTAGTTAGCTTCAAATCCATGCAAAACACATGATTAAGCTTCAAATCAGTGCTATGTAGAAGGTTTAGCATCAAATTCATGCGACACAAATGATTTAGCTTCAGATACTTGCGATATTAGTAATATAGCTTCAAATGCAGATGGAACAAACGAGTTAGCTTCAAATTCATGCGAAACACATGATTTAGCATCAAATCAATGCGATGTAGAAGGATTAGCTTCAAAACCATGCGAAGCAAATGATTGAGCTTCAAACACTTTGGATATAGGGGCTATAGCTTCAACTGCAGACGAACCAAACGAGTTAGCATCAAGTCCATGCGAAACACATGATTTAGCTGCAAATCAATGCGATGTTGAAGGTTTAGCTGCAAATTCATGCGAAACAAATGATTTAGCTTCAGATACTTGCGATATAAGTGATATAGCCTCAAATGCAGGGGAAACAAACGAGTTAGCTTCCAATCCATGCGAAACACATGAATTAGCTTCAAATCAATGCGATGTAGAAGGTTTAGCTTCAAATCCATGCGAAAAAAATGATTTAGCATCAGATACTTGCGATATAAGTGATATAGTTTCAACTGCAGACGAAACAAACGAGTTAGCTTCAAATCCATGCGAAACACATGATTTAGCTGCAAATCAATGCGATGTTGAAGGTTTAGCTGCAAATTCATCCGGAACAAATGATTTAGCTTCAGATACTTGCGATATAAATGATATAACTTCAAATGCAGGCGAAACAAACGAGTTAGCT